>NW_027105198.1:0-2977 GCF_000696795.3 Halyomorpha halys | reverse complement strand
TTATTTATTATTATTTTATTTTTATTTCTTTCATTTATATATTTATTTCCATTCTTATTTTATTTGAGTAAGAATGTAATCATTCATCACTATTACCTATTCCTCACAACGGTGTGGCAAATTGTAATATCTATTAATTAAATAAAGTTTAAAAAAAAATCTTGAAATTGAACCGTCCTAAAAATAGTTGTTAAAGTGTCAGAGATTATTTTACAAAATAAATTCTAAAGGAACTTTCTAAATTCCGAAGGAAAACTATAGAAAAATTGTGCACACGTTTTAGGAAAAGATATTACGTAGCCCGTTTTCAATACCTCGCGGGTATAAAGAAGGTTAAAATAGTTTTCATGATAAAAAAAAAAATCCGAAAAGAAATATTGGTTTATTTTTTAAAAATTAGAATTAATAAAATTGGTTAACTACGCAAGTTGGAAGTTTAGTGATATGTGTAATTAAAACAATAATAAATATGAAGTGTAATTTTATTACCATTGTATTGCTGTCTTGTAGCCCAGATGTGATAGAAAATTTTTAAAAATAAATTCTTAATGGACTTTCTAAACATGACAACGTGGAGACAAATTTTGTAAACGAATTGCATATATTTTAGGGGAAAATCTATCTAAGTTGCAACCGGGTGTGTTGTCCTTACTTTATTTCGTGAAAAAAAGAATTATTTTGTTAAACAAAATAGTAATGCCCTAAAAAAAAAAAAAAAAAAATGAACTTTAGATATTGGTAATTTGTCAACAAAATTTAGAAAAAAACAACACGAAATATGGCCTTTGGTAGGGACACCTGCAAAAACAATTTCATAAAAAATAGTAATAGCATTTCACGAAAAAGTAAAAAATACACGTTTTTACAATTCAAAAAACGGGTTACACAATAAGGACCTTATCATTTTGATAATTCGTGGGTCCTCTAAAAAGATTTAACTACAAACTCTAATAAAACGAATTTTACTATAATCCTTTACAAAGGCCCTTCTCATTAAAACTGAAGATATATTAATTTCATCAAGTGTGACATTTTTTTATAACCCCTAAAAATTTTGAAGAAATGTCAGAACCTTTGTAAGGGGACTTCTTCAATTATGCAGTAAGTAGAATACCCGGTAATATATAACGTTTGTGTTCACTTAACCTCCGTTCACGTAACCTCTGTTCACTTAAACGTACTAATGTAAGATTAGAAAACCAAAATAACAAGTAAACATGAGGAAAATCCCTGTATTTTATACTCAAATTATTAATAATGTCTTACTTGACCGTGTCCTAATACACCTCAATCCAAGAAACTCAGTGGTCATTGTATCCCCAATGTGAAATCAATGGTGATGAACGATATACTGGATGATGACATTCAATCCGATGACAAGAAAAAGAGTCATCTGATGTATCCAGTGGTTCCATCAAATAGATGAGGAGAAAGGTGAAGTCTTATAAGTGAAGGAGATAGCGAATGGAAGGAATGTTCAGAGCAATAACGTTACTGAATATTTCCTCTTAGTAAAGGTTCTTAAGAACTCCAGGAATTTATAAATATAAGTAATGTAAATTTATAAAATCGATAGAAACAGTAATTTACAGTAAATACTCTATATTATGACTTGAAAAGAAATTCAAGAAATATGACTAAAGCCATAACAAAATAAATGCTGATAAAAACCTTATTAATAATGTTTATAAATATCTAGGAGTAAGGCTAATATAATCTTAAACAAAAGCTCACAATACTTTGCTATGTGCACTCAGTATGGACAACACATCGAAATTATTGTAAATAATTTAAAAAATTGTTGGAATATTATTAGGGAAAGATACATTTAGTAGTAATTTTTTAAAAAGTTATTTAAGATAAGATTAGATAATCTCAAGTCATTGTTAAAGAGTATATTGTAGTTACGGCTGAAATTCTCATGGAATTCAATTGTGGAGATGCTCGGGGGGAGCGATTAGCAAATTAGATAGCAAAACAAAAAATTATTTATTCGTGCCGACGTTTCGACCTGAATTTGAGGTCTTCATCAGGGAGTAATAGACAGAGGTTCTGGCTGTTTTTTAACCACTCTAAATTAGTCCATATATGCTCATAAGTTGTTATAATCTTAAAAATATTTATTTACATGTTAATTGTAAAGGGTTGGCTTTAGGAAGGTGGTGCACAAATGCAGCAAACTCGAGGAAAGAGAAGTAAACTATACTGATTTTCAAGCATCTTCAAATTCATCGAAAATATAGTCCTCTACGTGGTAAAACTGAAAATCGTACATATATTGAAGTAAAAATTAAATAAAAACGAAAAAGCAAAGGATTACTGTTATATTTAGGTGTTAACACTATGAAAAGAAACTTTTGTTTAAATATGAAAAATAAACGTCAAGTTAATTTTAATAGAGAGCCAAGGAAACCTTAAAAGATTGAGTTTTGGAGAAAGGAGTTTGAAGAGGTTAACCTGTCAGAAATAGTGAAGCCCAAAATGTGGGCCGTAAGATGGACCAGAGGCGTGGTAGAGGACTAGTGGGAGAGTCAATCACTCTCTGCCTATTCATTCAATGGCGGGCATTCCTATTAACCTCAACGTAAGCCCAGCCTCCCCTTTTAACTTCACTACTTCAGCAGTAGAGTAGTGTGGTTAGGGGTGACACCCCTATGGATTGAGAGATAAGGAAAATTCAAAGCTTAGTTTTCTTAATCTTTGTCTTTTTTAAAATAAAAAAAATTGTTCTTGTTAATATTTTATAAAACTAATCTCGTACAAAAAGTAACGCCAAGTGTCATAAATAAATAAATAAATAATTTATAATCTTAAATTTTCTTGAGACTGGTAATTTTTTAATAAATAATTCAAACACTATCCTTTATAGTCTCAAAACTTTATTATTTCTTTTATACGTCCAACGTTTCGGCCAATCCGGCCATCTTCAGGGACAATCTACTCAATACCACTTTGAAAACATATAATTTAAACCACT
>NW_027105197.1:4065-4457 GCF_000696795.3 Halyomorpha halys | reverse complement strand
GTCCAAATTGGTCTGATTATTGTAGTGTATACTAATTTTTTGTAATGAATGGGAAGTTTAGAGCGTTTGTCAAAATTACAAAATTAAAATATCATATATATAGTGTATTGTAGTATCTACTTTGTACTATTTTTAATTTTATTTTAGCTGGACAAGGGTGCCGTGAAATTAATTTAGCCGAAGAAGAGTGCTATGGCAAAAAACATTAGAAATCCACTGGTTTCTTACTTTACTTAGATAATTTCTATAATATATAAAAAAATAATATATTTTATTTACCTTAACATTATTTTATATTTTTTGCTTTCGAATGTAACTTATTTGTTGACCACCAATTTCCCCACTCCTCTATTCTCTTAGTCCTCTCATCCGCTTTCAGCTCAATTTTGTGT
>NW_027105197.1:3678-4015 GCF_000696795.3 Halyomorpha halys | reverse complement strand
AATACCTTTTTGTATATATATTTTTATTCATCCTATTTTTATTTAATTTAATTTATTTAGTTAATTTTTATAGAAATGTCCACATATTTGTAATTCTATTTAGCCACATCTTAGTTTACTTTAATTTCATGTTGTTTAGCCCCGATGAAGCCCTGCAAAGTGGAGCGAAACGTTGGTTCACAGTAAATAGTTTAACCACTTTTTGATTTTTTTTTTTTTCCAACCACCATCTTCCTTTTATATATTTCACACAGTCAATCAACGATCTTTCACTAAAGTATAAATAGTTCTATATAACGGCGAAGCAGAACATTATAACACTAAATCTTTCCTTATC
>NW_027105197.1:0-648 GCF_000696795.3 Halyomorpha halys | reverse complement strand
TATTTGTTTCATAAATAAATAAAACAATCTTCACATCGATTTCGACTATTACAGCACTTACTAGACAAACGGTCTAAACTTCCAATCCATTACAAAAGATTGATATACATGGCTGTAATAAGGTCTATCTGGACATACGGAGTTGAGCTTTGGGGCTCCTTCATTGCAATCCAAAATCCTTCTTAAAATCCTCAATGCTCCTTTCTTTGTCACAAATAAAATCATACATAAAGACCTTAATGTTTCATATGTAACCGATCTAGCCCTAACTATATAATTATAAACTCTCTAACCACCCAAACTCACTAGTTTCTAACCTTGCTCCTCTTCTATTCCTGACAATTCTCTGAGGCGCCTGAATAGAAGATGGCCACGAGACCTACTAAAGTAAAGTGTCATTAGAGTGCTAGCAATGGGTAGTTTCTCTACACGCCTGTAACACTCAAATTTAACTGAGATCAAATTTACTAAATGTATTCTAATGTACAGTTGTAAATACAAATAAATAAATTATAAAAAACAATTTATTTGTTTATTGACCTCTGTTATAGTCTAGAGGCATCCAGAGGGGGTTGGTCTAATTAGTAAAATAAAAAATAAAACGTAAGCGCAATTTAAAAAACAAAAATAATTAAGAAATAAAAGAAA
>NW_027105196.1:750-14327 GCF_000696795.3 Halyomorpha halys | reverse complement strand
CCCCCCCCATAGATCACGTGACTAGTGGTTAAGGTAGGTTCGAGGCTAGGGTCCAAAGTCCAAAATGACTCATTGCCCAGTGGTTAAGGCCGGTTCGAGGCTAGGGACCAAAGTCCAAGTGGTTAAGGCTGGTTCGAGGGTCCAAAGTCCAAAAAGGCTCATTTACTGTCCCAGAATCGGCCTTTCCTCCCTACTAATGACTTTATCAATTCTTCCCAAATAAAAGAACTATGATGAACTCAAGACTTGTTCATTTTTTGGAAATAAACAAATTATTCCTTAACAATTTTGTTTCAGGGAATATAAAACTGATAGTAAATTGATTACTATAGTATAAATCTAAAAAAAAAAAAAAAAATACCCAAATATACATCTGGTTGCTATATTTATAAACCTAGATAAGTGCTATGCCGCCACATGTAAGGAACTAGAAATGGAAATCAATATAATCAGTAAATATATAGTAAAATAAATAATTCATTATCGAGTTCAGGCGAAATTAAAGGCATTTGTAGCACGTTTTCTTAAGGAAATGAAACTTCAAGGCAGAGAAGGATCTTCATTGCCGCTGGTCCATGTTCACGGAACGCCATGCCCCAAGCCTCACATCCAAGCAAGACCTTATTTTTGTCCCTTTCAATGATTTATCAAATAATTTTGAATGGTCTATCAAAATTATACTGTTCATCGATAATATCATATACTCTTAATTCGAACTAATATTTCTATAATTTCGAGATTTAATTGTATGGATGCTAAGTAAATCATTGATGAAAACAGAAAAAAGAGCAAATGTGGTTCAACTTTCTCAAAAAAGAAAAGAATTATACGAATGCTCTACAAATCCTGAACTTAAGTTAGGTATGGCCAAAATCTTGTTTGTGGACCGCCTAAAATACTATGGCGTCCAATTAGTTAAAAGCTTAAGTGGACTCACACCATTAAAGACCTTAAACAAGAATGCTTGAGTGTCTTTCGGACTCAAGTTGGGAAGCTGATAAAAACAGTTAACTAAGAGTTTATCAAGCACTAATTAGAAGCGAAATGGACTACGGGTGCTTAAAAAAAGATGCAGTTTAACAATATTTGATTCACTTCATTATGCTAACTTAGAAGTTGAGTAGGCCCTTACAGAATTTTACCAATTTCTTTTTAGGTATATATATGTAATACGCTGAAATCCAATTACCTCATAACAAGTAGTTTTAAACAAGCAGTAGTAATAGTTATCCAAGCCCTTGGGATGAAACTAAACAGCATTCAAAAACTGCCTGAAATTGTATACTAAGTTGTATTTCCACAAACGACCGATAACCTCCTTACTAGGTAAATTTTTTTTAGAATCATTAAATAAATATTAGAATCCTTGAGCACTTCATATCCATGCCTCGAAGGCCGGAAGCCATGTGGGATGTTCAGTTATTATTGAAAGCGAAGAACTGCTATACATACTTCCAGGAGCTTGCTCCATCTAAGAGCCAAATCCAACCATAGAAGCTTCTTCGAACTCCCAAACAGTTTGATGAAAACTATCTGATTCGATATGTGTCACTAAAGCAATTGAAAAAACAACGGTCCAGCTCTACAATAAAAGAAATAATCTATTTATTGCCGAAGTAAATCATGTTCTTTTATAATGCATTTTCTCTTCTCCTCCTTGGCGGATTTTCTATAGTATGCTACTTAAAAGATAGATTAATGACTGATATTTGAAATCCTCCCTTCAAAACATAAATAAGTTGCGTTGTGTAGTCATAATAAACAGAGGTAGTCTATTTATAAATTGTGTTCAAAAAGAATTGTCAACTTCATTTTTAAGAAAAGTTTATACTGTATTTCAAACTGTTTTCTTATAAAATAAACCCATATTTGCCTACAACAAGAGGAAATATTTTTTTATTCAAGAATAAATGAAATTTCAAAGAGGCAATAAAGTTAATAAAAATTTTAAAAACCTCAAAACAATAGGTTACTAAGTATCCAAAGAATATAAAACATAAACAAGAATTAGTTTTAATTAATTATCAACTGATATTGTCAAATAAATGTTTTAAAATTGTAGAGATTGATTTCAATTTGATTAATAGGCACTTAGGAAGAGAAAATATATAAATTGAATTATTTTGTTTCTGCGATATTAACGAGCACGTTGGAAACGCTTGGAATATTTCAAATTTATTTCTAAAAGGTTGATATCAACCAATTTATGATCCGTTAATTTATCGCCGAGTGCCAGCTAATGAGGTAAATATTTTCCTTAATCTCAGCGTTCCACTTTATATATTATCAAAACATTATTTTATTTATAGCTTGTACTTGAAATCGTCCATTTATTTATTTTTAATATAGTATTTCATTTTTGCTATTTACAAAAAATATATAGTAATAACAAGTAGCTTTATATATCATAATTTACATAATTCATTATATATAGAATTGAAAGATAACTTTATTCCGGGATACATTATTCCCGAAGAACGAGGCTATGTAGAGGAAGAGAATGTTTATGGCTCATCAAAAACCAGTATATTCAAATTATGTATCAATAATATAAAATGAAAAAAAAAACTGCATTTAAATAAATATTAAATATAAATAAATTACATATTTTAATAGATAAGAAAATATAACTTCACACGATGAAGAAAAAATATATACCGTCCTTGGATTAATCTGACCCATGACGTCTAAATGATATTTCCATTTTTTAATGCCACTATTATGAAAAGTAACAATCACTCTTTATGGATAAAATAAATCAAAGAGATTTAATTTTAAATACTTAAATAAAATAATTTTTATAAATATACAATAATTTGTAAACATATAAAATACGAACAGAAAAAAATTAAAACATTGAATAAATATTTTTAAAAAAAGAAAGTTCCGAATTTTGTTTATAATATCTGTATTGAGTGAACAAAGAGTAAAGTCCACTAATGCATTCTTCAGATAAACGGAATTAAAACATTTATATAGGCTTTTGCAAAGATAGTCTTTCTTAAATTAACTAAACTTGACCTGGACATGGACACAGACATATTACCAAGAAGAGCGAATATATGTTTTAGAGATTTGGATCAAAACTTTACCAGATCTTTGCATTTGAAACACTAACGAGCATCAGTATTTTTAAAAGACAACTTTGCCGCAAGAGGTGCGGTATTAGTCCTGGAGGCACCGCTCCAGGAAGATTCCAAATCCATAAATGAAGATGAGTCTTGTAGCCTGGAAGGCAGCTGAGGAATATCGTTTTGGGCTGTAGATTGATGCCGAGTGTCCTCCCAGAGCGGGGAACATCCTTGGTCGGGTAATGCCTGTGCTTTACATAGCGGCCTCAACCTTCTTCCACCGCCTGCGGACAATATTTCTTTCTTATTGCTAATGGTCGGAGGATTAGGACCGAGCGCGAGCCCTGGAAAGAACTGTTGGGTTTCAGATTACTGAAGATGGATAGGGAATTTCGCAGGAAGATTTCGGATGTTTTTATTCGTTGATTTCATATTCACGCCAAATACTTGACCATATTATTATTCATACTATATCTTATTACAAACATACATAAATAATTGGCCAAACGACACGCTTAGCGAGTCTCGTCCTCCACATATTTCATAAGAAATATATGTATTCTTAGTGTAGTGATGATATATTAAATCGCCAACAACAATGTGCGTGTTCTGAACTACCTTATTTATTTCCAGTAAGATAAACAAAATTATAAATACCTGATAAGTCGTATAATCAGGAATAAACCGGTTTGTGGCAACTTTCAGGGGTTTATTTTCATAGTCTCTAAACATGGTTTTTACATACGTAATTCAAGATATATAAGTCCAATTCATGTAATATAAATGCTATTTGCAACTATAGCTATATGATTCCCGTGAACATCATTTAAATAAGGGATAGAAATACTAAACGGATATATATTACAGTAATAGTTTTTGTTTATATTAAATAGATTATAGTTATATACTCTTTATTGCCAATTGCCCTAAAAGTTATTTCACTATAGCTGGAAAATATCGAGTATGTTTGGATTTATTTTCTAACAAGTGCTTCAAGTGAGGGGGTGTAAAGCCTTAATGATGATGATTCAATGATCACAGCTAATTCGTGTGAGCCAATTATTACCAGTAGCTGATAACTGCATTTGGAAAGGCTGGAACCATTTAACCATTTACCATTTAACCAAAAAAAAAAATATATATATATATATAACAATAATATTTGGATATGAACAGCAAACTTTAAGGCAAATATGAATAGAAAAAATAGGAGCTTCAGACAAATAAGTTGAATTAAGTTTAAATAAATACAATTGTATCCATTTTAGTCTCAATAGATTTTTATTATACTTATAAGTCCGACATTTTGGTCAATTTAGCCATCCACAGGGACAATCTTAATACAATTTTAGAACTAATAATTAAAAAAAAAAAATTTATGCAGGCTATTATGTCCTGGTCAATCTAATAAATTACCCTAATTAGTCAATTTTCATATTAAAATAAAGACTAAAATTATTTATTTAAACAAACAAGGTGACTGTAGGGCCGCCCATAGCTCAGTGGTTAAGACACAGTCTTTACCAATTTGATGTCTATTGGCGGTGCCGGTTCGAATCCGGCCTGGGACGTTGACTTTTGTCATTGAGAAGCGGTCCCACAAAATGAAGAACTTTGACCCCCAACCACGGTTAGGCAGTATAGGACTCCAATGGGAGTCTTGGCCGAAATAAAAAAATAAAATAATAATAATGAAGGTGACTGTAATAAATAAATTTATTTATTTACTACTGATAATGATAGAATTATCAAATTCATAAATTATTTTACTTTTTTCTTTATTTTGTTTGTATGTAAGTCCTTATTGTGAAAAATCTTTCATACTTCCATCTAATCATCAACATTTGTGTACTGTTCTCTCATCTTCACGATAATACATCTTATTAGAAGTTACGTAGGATTTGTCTATATAAAATAATTTGTCGTAATTTAGTTAATTAATAATTTACACTACTTTTTTTTACCATCACTTTGGACTCAAGTGTGATCGACAATAAAGACTTATATTAAAAAAAAAAAAGTAAAATACTTTATGAATTCGATAATTCTATCATTATCAGTATTATAAGTGTGCATAGTATATTTCTTATAATATAAAAGTAATATACAATATATTAAGACTTGCATGAAAAAAATATTAACTTTTCAGTTTAAATACATTGTATATTTTACCTAGTTGTACCTACATTGTATATCTGTTATTTCTAGTTGTTTTTCATAAAAATAATAGAAGCCATTACAAATATAAATTTATGTAACTGTATCTCATCTAAAAATAGATAGAATTTGAGATAAATATTATTAGATGTTTTCAATATCTGTATAGAGTCTGTAGACATTTATATATACTAATCGCAGTTTTTTATTTTATTATTAGAATATACCTTAATATTTGTTAGAGGATTAATTATTATTATTTTTTTTATACCTTTGATGATTTTGAATTTCTTTTAAACTTCTAAATATGAATATAAACAATGATTGTTCCTTTATAAAAAAATATTAAGTTTATTTTTGTTTGTTTTTTTTTTCATTTATACTATTAGTAGATAAGTCACCCTACGATTTATGAGATAATGTATGATTTTTTTTTATTTCTTCAAACTGTTTTCTTTTCTTTTTTTTCTTTTACATATTCTGTTAAATATTGTTGTTATTTTTTTCTTCTTCAATTTATTATTTTAGTAATATTTTAAGATGTTCTGTAAGTTAATTTTCCTTATTAAATTTTTATTAATAAACTCTAAGGCACTGCACTCTAATGCCCAAAATAAGTAAAAAATATTATTATTATTGTCTTTGCACAACCGTTGTTCTAAAAAGTGCAGTTATCCATAATGCACTGAAGACTCTTCCAAAGTCGTAGTGGTACTGATTTTTTTTTAAACTTTGTTTATATGTTGTATCTGTTATTTAACATTAGGTTACGTTGCCAAAACTTAGTTAGATTTACTGTTATAATAATAATTGTCTTACCTGGGCTTGAAATATCATATAAAGCACAAAATATGTGTCCTGTTATTGCTCTATTTAGGCCTTCACACAGATTTTTTTCTTTTCTCCCCCAGTTATTAATGGGATTATCATTAGCACCTTTCCACTTTATTTCTTCAGTCATAATCCTATCCACATGATTTAATATGTCTGCGTTTTTTTCTATTAAAATATACACGTCGATATTTCAATTCATCAAACTTGTTTGCGTTATTAAACATAAATGATCTTATTAATTGGACAGTAAATTATATAAAGTGCCACATTACTCATTTATTAGTACGTTGTGACAGGGACTAAGTAAATACATTTATTTAAGAATCGTTTTACTATCATTAACTGTCAATTATATATATATATATATATATATATAAAATATTCTATATAATATATATATATCTTTACTAATTTATTTATTTAATACCAGATCGGCCCGGTGGAACTTACATGGTTAATGTAAAAGATACATTTTTTTTTTACAATAGATTTTGGGGGAAGGGGTATAGACTGATACAAAATACACCCCTAACTATATACACTAGTTATAGATAAAAATAAATTAAGATAAAATGTATTGATTAAAATAATTTTTCTTAATAAACCATAAAATTAAAGTTCATAACAAAAACAATGACATTTATGAATTTAACGAAAGAATTAATTGACTTCTAATGGACAAAAAAAAACAAAGTGAATTTAAGAAAAAAAAAATAAATGAAGATAAAATAAAATTTTTGAGTGACAAAACAAGAACCGATAAATACAGAACTTGCAGCAGCCTAGGCTTCAGTCTACGGGTTATGGTTGGGTTTCCCAAGTTGTAGGTCACTGCTGCTTTAACTGCAATTGGGAGTGGAACTTCATAAACTTATTTTTAATGTAATCCTCTATTGTCTCTATTTTTAATTCCTGTTGTAATTAGATGTTTCCTACAAACCAAAGATCATCTGCAATTCATAAGACTTTATTTTTAAAAGATTGTAATTTTTTCCTTTTCGTTAAGGATGCCGTCCCCAGACTTCACAGCCAAACATCAGACAGCAGTGGCCTGAGAATTTTTTTTTTTTTTTTAATAAAAATAGATGTTTCTGGTGTTAATGTGGATTTTCTATTTAGGATAGAATATAGCATTGTTAAACTTACGTAGGTTTGAGTTAGTTTGATGTTGATCAGGTGGTTGCAAGTAAGGCGGCAATCGAAGTGAATTCCCAGGTATCTTACTGTTTCACTGGCACAATTCCATTTTACCTTTGAGGATCAGTTCTGATGGTCGTCTGAGAGTAAAAGCTTTTGAAGTACATATATACATTAAGCCCTTCATACAACCTTACAACAACCCCTGATGAAGACCTGAAACTCAGGTCGAAACGTCGGCATAAAATAAATAAATATGGTTTTGTTTATTTATGTTGTTCTTTGCTGACCTCGGGGGGTGCGGTCAAACTTCTCCAAAACCCTTTATACTTCTTTCAAATTAAACATTTAAAATTCAAAGAAGAGACCCCCTCCTCTATATTGTTCACTACCATCACAACATTATATCCTAAAAGGTCTCAAGGGTTTGGATGTTGGGGTGGGGGAGTCCTAGAGGAAAAAGAAAGTTGTAATTGATGAGTTTTTTATTTACATTTTGAAAACCAATATTTTTGGTGAAACATTTATTATCTATATACTCAAAGTATAATAAATTTGCTATTAAAGTGGTTATTTAACATTTTCATCTACACCATGTAGTTTCTGAGATATGGAAGTAAATTATTAGTCCAGTAAAATTAGACATCAAACTCAAACATTTAAAAGAAATAGTAAAGTGACTTTATTGACATGTGTTTATTTCGTTGGAACACTTTTACAAGTACAAAGATCGCATGTACATTATTTTGGATATTCAATTAATATTGGATATTAGATACTCAGGATTGGAGGGAGAGGAAGATATAGCGAAAATCGTTTTATCAATTTTTTTTCCTTATCTCTGAAGAATTTTATTAAACATCAAACTGCAGTAAATTTTATTTATACGAGGTCACATAATTTATTTTTCTGCAGCACGTAGTTTCTAGCACACAACCATTTTTGTAGGTAATTGTGTAATTTAATTCTTTATAGAAATTATGTCACCAAACCAAATAAGTTTCCAAATATAAGCCTAAAACAGACAAAAAATATTTTCCATACTCACTTCAATAATTAAAAAAAAAACAGGTTATGTTATGAAGTTTTAATATTACATATCTTACTTTTCTAATATAACATATCTAATAAAATGTTTTATGTTATAATTTTGATGTTACAGTTAGACGTCTAATTCGACTGTGCTGATATTTGTCCCCTCTTAATCTCGGAAACTACAAACTACATTATTAATAAAAAAAAGTTACATAACCACTTTGACAATATATATTCATCAGTTTAATGAAACCTCTTTTTTATAAATGAAAAATTAACTAATATCTGTTTTCTACCCCTTCCACTCTTTTCTTAAATCTAAGCCCGACAATCCGGAAGACTATGAGGGCATATTCTGATGGTATTTAACAATAATATAGGAGATGTCGTTTCTTTATTGTTTATATTATTTATTATTTGTATGTTTGGGTTCTATATTGTTTTTGTTTAAATTTAACAGGACTACCTACAAAAGAACTGTAACTCATAACCTGCAATGGAGGAACATTTTGATTTGTGCTCCAAAATTAATTCAATTTGTAAACGAAAAAAGTTTTTCTGTTTTTATATATAAATTTCTATCATCAGTTCCAACGTTTTCTACTCCTTAATTGCACTCCATGATTAAAACGATCTTTCGATAAGACTTAATAAATTTTATAATAACAACACTAATTATCTTAACTCGTTGAAAATAAATGAAATTTCATTTAGCCTCCTTCTCAGAGCTAAAACATAAAAATTAATGCACGCAACTACTATTAGCTTAATCACCATCCCTGCGGACATTGATCGAGAGCCACACCCCGATACAAAGAGGATCCTCTTGTATATTAATAGAATATTATACCACCGGAAGCCGCCCTATCCTTTTAAGGAGCCCTTTATTAATACCCTCACCGGAGGACAATTTCTGCGATAAATATGTTGAAGAGGGAGCCCGGGTCGGGTCTTGTAGCGATATCTCTTCTACCTAAGGATATTGATGGCAGCGTGGTTAGATTTAATGATGTCATTCGTAAACCCAGAGACTGGCCTGTTAAACTGAGAAGCAAAAATAAAAATTTTACTGAAAAGGAAAAAAAAAAAAAGAAAAGATGTCGGACCCCCTCTTATGAATATTAAAACAGTTTCAATCTCTAATATCGACAGTTAGAGGATAGTTTTTCAGATTCGGTTTCATTCCTCTACTTGTCAAACGACTCTTGGGAATTGAAATACATCCAATTAATTCCTCGGTGGAAACCACTATCTAGTCGAGATCTCATCTTTCCTCCAGAGAGTTACTTCTCACCGATGCCTCCTTATAGATCCCAGTTCTTTTTAAATGCGTGTAAAATGTACAACTGTCAATGGGTGAGTAACGCTGTTTATACGGAAATAAATATTTATAAAAGAGGCGATTCCGTTGTTGCCGACCAGCTTACACCACTTAAGCTATCGCTTAGCATTGGAAATTTAGAATGTGGCCCTAATCGTTCTCGAGGACATCTATTTCCTTTTTTATTATTCATTTATAGTTGGACATCTCCATAACTTGCCTAGAACGAATGGCAGTAGCACTATCTTCTCATTATTTCGTTAAATATTGATGTGGATCAATCTGAACCATCCTACTTAATTATAATAATAAATATGTATATTTTTTAATATATTTATTCATTCAAAATACAATGAAACTCATCTTGTGGGCCTAATGATGATTTGTTTGCTTCACAGGAGCATCCTAAAAAATTATTTATATGATTTCATATATATAGACTTTTTTTTTGTTTTCATCATGGGTGGCTGTACCCCATTCTAGATTCCAGTTACATAATTTAAATCGCCAGAATTTAAATAAATCCCACCAAATCACCTTTACGTTTTATCGAAAACCCTGCTCCACAGTATCCTTTAGTAATACCCCACTCGTCGAACATCTGGACAAACTACAGACTTGAAATTCTTATAGAAGACTTAAAAGCCAGAAAACTGCTCACAATACTTACTAGTCAAAATTTCTAACTAATTACAAAGGACTTATTTATAAGGCTAAAATAAGGTATTTCTGGACTGGCTGAACAAAACCATCAAACTCCTCTCGTATCCAATCCTAAATCCTTCGTAAAATACTTTTCCTTATTTTGTCACAAATCAATTCATCCATCAGAACTTTAACGTTCTATATGTTCCCGATTTGACCGGAATCAGAAACTAATTTTTAATCACCCCCTATTTCTAACTGGCTTCTAATTCAATACCTGATTATCTTATATAGCTTATATATTATATAATCATTATATATCTTTTAATATAAAGCATATAATTTAGTTTTAAATAAATCCTCCAAGGCGTCTGAAAAGAAGCCTGGAAATCTTCTTCTATAAAAATGTAATTGAAGTTCAATCAATGGGTAGATTCTCCAAATGTCTGTATCATGTCATTGTGTAACTAACATCAAATTTAATTCTTGTTTATATAATAATGCAAATGTAAATGTCAATAAACAAAATAAAAATAAAAAAGTTTTGAAGTAAATATTTGAAATTAAATTATGTTAAGCGGAAATGTGTACTTTATGAGCCTACCGAAGTCATGAAAATGTTTGCATTTTTTTTTATTATTTCAAATAAACATTAATCAATCATTACTCTATATTATAGTTTTAATTATAGTTAACTCTAGAACAAGTCATTAGACAAGTAACTGGTATAAGATAAGATTTCACACTGAGTGATAAAATACCTATGTTTGGTTATCGTGATGAATTTGTATTAGTAGTTGAAGATGCGGAAACTATTAGATTAAATAAAACAACGTTGAGAAAAGCTGTTAAAGATTTTAGTCTCGAAATCAATGTGAAAAAAAGAAAATGTCGTTAGTTGTAAATCTGGAAATGTTTATGTAGATACAGAGAAACTGTTAATACACAGGAATACTATAAAAAAAACAACATATCTGCATCAAAATATTATTTTAATAAATATAAGTTGTGAAATATGTATTACTTTCTAGTGTTTCCTATGCTCTCAATTATAATCGATGTATTAATGTCAGATGAGGTAATAGAACTCTCACAGCTAAAAACAATACGTCCCGTGAGAAAATAATTTTGACTATGTAACTGCCTGTTCTTACCTCGGCCGTGAACATGGGATAACACAGATACGAAACTTGATTACAAGTTCATACAAATCTTTAACAATGTCTGTAATTTCATTTATAATTCGTATGAAAAATGGATTTTTTCAAAAATGTCAATTCATAGTTGTCATTATTGACAGTATTTATCGAAATACAATATGGAATCATCAAAGCTTATGATGATTTTTGTTTTTTTAAGTTATAATGCTGACAGAGGGAGTATTTACCTTAAAAATATTTTTCATGGTACTCAAAAAAATATAAAAATAAAAACATATACAAAGTGTTGACATAGAGAGAAAAGTGCTTTATTTATTCATGCTGCCCAAATACATCGGGTTGCCACATTACACAGCATACTAATCAATCCGTGGTCGGACATATATAAATTACATATTTTAAAATTATTATGGTATAATAAAGTAGAAAGAAAACTTTTATTTTTCCCTTTTCTCAGTTTTCCCTAACAATCAATTTTACACACCAAATATTTCAATTTATTCCTTTTCTTCTTTTCCTTTCTTGTCACTTCTATTTCAAATTTTTGTTTCATTTTATCAACAAATTCACTCTCCCGAATTCCCTTGCTCAGATCCTCCCCAGTGACCCGCTAAACAAATTCACCATTAGACAGCGATGTGAGAACAAACCAGAGAAATACTAGTCATAGCAGTAGATCAGTTTACAGTAAAACAAACAAATAAATACATTTTACCAAAACAAAACTAATACATAGATTTAAAGGAAAATATATTATAAAAAAATTGATTAAAAGAAATACTAGATTGGATAAAAAGTCAAACAAAAAAAGATAAATAAATACAAAATAATAATAATAAAATAATTTAATGAATACATAAGTTAAAACACACAAATCAACAGGTAATCTAGAGCTAATTTCCATGCAGGTGTTGATGTATGATCCCTGGGAGTCCAAAATAATATTTTCCGCCAAATTATATTTGTGACTATATGATATTATATTAATAAAAAAATATATATATTGTGCCTGTACGGCTTTTACTACAAAAAATATTTATTTGGCATTTATATCTGATATGGTTGTACAGTTCAAACAATTTGAACCGACTGACGATGCAAATACGGCCTGGCAATTTTTTTTTTCTTTTTTATGTAATGTATAAAATTGCAACTCACTTCTTGGGATAATATGATAATTTAGAATTTGCATGTTTAAAAGTATCAAAATTACTGTCGTATACAAATAATAATTGTAAAAGTGGCAGGGTATGGAGGATAGATACAATTGTGGCACATTCATTTCGTGAAACACTCACTAGTGACATGCGTTATAAAAAGATTGGCCCCAATGCTATAAATATTCATCATGGTTTCAAAATCTCGTACCATTGAGAATTAACAATGAAGTAATTATAATAATAATTTTTTTTTTTTTTTTTGGGCAAAGACTCCCATTCGAGACCTATGCTGCCTAACCATGGTTAGGGGTCAAAGATCTTCATTTTGTGGGACCGCCACTCAATGAAAAAAGTCCAACGTCCCAGGCCGGATTCGAACCGGCACCGCCAATAGACATCAAATTGGTAAAGACTGTCTTAACCACTGAGCTATGGGCGGCCCCTATAATAATAATAAACATTTAGTTAATTGAGCTATTAATCAAGTTAATTATAAGCTATGTTTAAAATCATTTTCCTGGCAATTAGAAAATAGCACTGATATGGAGCAGAAATTAATCATCTCTATCAAAACTTAAGCTTTATATAAGGAATGTTAGTAGGTGTGTACAATATATGTAAAACCTCTTGTACGTGTTAGGTTTCTTCAAAGGCGAAATTCTTGCCTAAGTGATGCCGTCCATATCGATTATCCCTCGGCCAAGGGTATCGATATGTATCTCTGAGAGAACACGGGTTGTGCCGAGATGGGCCCGCTATCCGCTCCTGTCACATCTCGTTCCAGGGCGGTGCCTTCAAAAAGAATTATCCCAAACCAGTTCCCAATATTTTGGTCTGTTGGAAAAGATTAAATCGATTTGAACATCTTGTTCGGCTTTCGAAAATGACGGTAACTGTAGATGGTATCACCTGATGCCACAACTAGGTTTGGACGATTTGTGAATAAATACAGACTGATTGATTTGTATCGTTCTTATTTGTTCATATTCTGTTGTTTTAGTGCATTTGCTTGTTATATGCATACTGTATATTTTATATTTTAATTAATTGAATATAT
>NW_027105196.1:0-500 GCF_000696795.3 Halyomorpha halys | reverse complement strand
GCTGACATCGAAATAACAGCTGACTCATACCGTAACTTATATATACATATATATTTGTTTTTCTCATTCTACTTTTCGTACGCAACAATACTACAATTTACCCGTTCATTCAATATGCTATTCCCCGTGTTTCACTTTCTCTACATCTCCTCAAAAACTAATGCGTTAGTTGTTGACTGTTGATATTGTATGAGGAGAAGATTGTTGGGATACGGTCCGTGACATACACAATAGTTAATTATTATTATTATTAGTAATAAGTTATTACTTCATATTGTAAAAATATCTTTAATTATATTATTTCAAAAATTTTTGAGACAAGGTAATTATTTATTAAATAAATCAAAAATTAGTATCCAATTCTGTCTCTAACACTTTATTTTTCACTAGTCCAACGTTTCAGCCATTCTAGCCATCTTCAAGAGTAGTGAGAGTATGGGGGAGCTGGGACAGGGATTTGAGCAGCCAATCAGAAGCCAGCATTTTGATGACGTCACACA
>NW_027105195.1:0-1215 GCF_000696795.3 Halyomorpha halys | reverse complement strand
GAATTTGATGGTTTGGTGGAGCCCCAGAGCTCAATTCCATATGTCCATATTGGTCTGATTATCGTAGTGTATACTATTTTTTTGAAGTGAATGGGAAGCTTAGAGCGTTTGTCAAGTATATGTTGTAGCAATCGGAATCTATGAGCAGTTTCTTGTCGTTTCAGTCTTGTGTGTAGATTCCAAGTAAGTCTCTTTTTTTTAAATTAAATTATGTGTTGGTAAAAGAGGGATTGAGAAAGGATTTATCTAATGCGATATCTTGAAATTAGTAGGAAGAGATTATAGGAGAACCAACACATTTTAAGGAAGTGGGAATCATGTTTATTAAGAAGTACAGAGAGAAGTATGTGTGGTCCACAAGTATGGGTTTTGTCGGATCATTGTTCCTGTGTAACATGTGTTACACATAAAGTATGAAAGTTGTCAGTGTCAAGTTAAGTGACATCTTTGCAACTTCTTGCCTTCAGTAGTGAAACATATGATTTGGTTAAGGAGACAAAGAAAAGGTCATTTCCTCTGGTCCCAAAGCTGCTTAACAGGCCACATATCCTTAGAAAAAAATATATAGTTTACAAGAATAGCCGTTGGAGACGGCTCCATATCATAGTTGGCAATATTAATTCAGAAAATGTTGATTTCTAGTTCTTCGGAGAATACAATTTTTTTGATTATTAGACGTACAGGATGTCTACACGGAATTCTATGCAATTTTAACTATCCCATACTAACTATATAGTTTTTATAAAAATAAAAAAATTAAAAATAAACGTTTATTAATAAATTTTAATAACAAACAAGAAAATGTGTTTTAATGTAATTATAGAGAATAGAATGGTGACACCGTGTGGTTGAATTTGGTTATTTACAAAAAAAAATAAAGAAAAAACATTTATCACAAATCGACTTTAGTATTATATTTCAGGAATAAGGAAAGGATGGGGACAAGAAGAGCTCCTTATATCTTTAAGGGGAAAGGATTGAGGAGAAGACATTATTCGTTACAAGAGCTGCAAATGGTGTCTGGGTAAAGGGAGAAGAAAAATGAGATTTCTCGGGGACTTTCAATTTGGAGGGGCTCAGGTGGCCCCCTGTTTATTGAGGGCCTAGTCCTGACAGAGCTGCCCCTGGGGGGGGGGGTGTCCCCGGGAGGCTATGTCCTTCCATCTCTCTCCTCCAATTATCCTTTACGGTCTCTGGCCTCACCTTGATATATAT
>NW_027105194.1:0-4595 GCF_000696795.3 Halyomorpha halys | reverse complement strand
AATTCAATATGTGAACTGGTTTATTATTTCAAATATATAACATTGGATTGATTTTAATTTATATTTATGTAATATTAGCATAGAGTATACGTTGTCACGGAAATATGTCGCCTCATATTTGTGCGCTTCGCGCCGAGGCCTACACGGGCACGGTTTTTTTTTGGTTTTTTTAATGTTGACAGATTCTAACTCTGTGGCTTGTACCATCCCCAGAAAAAGTTTATTGTGCTGAATTAGTGGTTCCCAAATTGTTTGTGAGAGCCTCATGATGGGCCTCAGGAGTGTCTCGGAACACATATTTATGCTAAGATTTAAAAGAATTATGAAACCACTTTATCATTACCAAGATATCCATTTTATATCCAAGAATTTTAATTACTCTACCTGATGTTTGTGTACCACCTAAAAAATTTTAGTAGGCAAATTTACAACAGGGATTCCCCTTTGTCCTGAGTTGATCAGGAGTGTGGGTGTGGGCCGCACATGGTTAAACTTCAAAGTAAATCTTACAAATATTGCGGAGGTATCTGGTGGTGGGAAGGAAGATAAATACCTCAATTTGCTACAAAGGCATGGAATTGTAACAGCTCAAATACCTAAGTAGAAGTTTATATAAAATGGACTTTGTCCAAAAAAATTGAATGAACACAACTGTCAACCTCCTGAGCACTACAAAGTATCAACTCAGTTTTTTATCATTTCTAAGTATGAGATGAGATGATAAGCTCTAACTGATGGAGATGGGAAGTATATCCCAAAGTGTCATGATTTAAAGACCTACAACATTAGATATTATTTAACTAACTAACAAGTATTATTTAACATTATTATGCACTACTTGTGCATATAATTACTATACAATACTTGTGCATTATAATACACAAGAACTATTAATTACCACTTATATGTACCCATATTGATATCTTATCATTATTAAAGAGAATAAATTGAAATTCTTACCTTTTAATTGTTATAAGGATCGCATTGTCTTCCTGCTTCCACTAACTCGACCCTCAATTTACAAAAGAATATTGCTAAATATTCAGGATTAAGATCTTTATTTCTT
Source organism: Halyomorpha halys (assembly GCF_000696795.3). Lineage (NCBI taxonomy): Eukaryota > Metazoa > Arthropoda > Insecta > Hemiptera > Pentatomidae > Halyomorpha > Halyomorpha halys. The sequence continues at coordinate 3,529 of NW_027105194.1, read as the reverse complement.
ACCAATCTTGGAATAGACCTCTTTTGTGATCTGATAATGCTACTTAAAAATCAGTATTATTAAAATCAGATACTGTAACTTAATGATATAACATGTCTTAGTTTGAACTGAAAAATAATTTTTGAAAAATACTTTTTATTTATTGATAGATAATATAAACTGCCACCCAAAGCCAGGGAGCAATGGTCCTTTATCACTTTTGAAATATTAGCTTAAAACGGGAAGAGGAAACTTTAAGATAGTCTAATCGAGCAATTTTTAAAAAGCGCCAGAAATTGTAGAACGGCGTAAAAATGAAAGAATTATTTAATGAAAGAATTATTATTGGCAGAAGAAAATGAAAGAATTATTTAATTAACTAAATGAGAATACAATTTTCACACAACCTGCTAAGACAAATTGGAAAATCGGAAACAGCCAAGAGCACCTGATCTCTTTGCCTGTCATTCCATAATAAATGGCTTTATTATCTTTGGTTGTACTATTGTATTCTAGGAGAAAGCTCATAATCATTTATCCCTATAAACTTTGATAGATCCTTAAATACAAATTTTCATTGTTATAGAAAAAAAAGATAACATTTTTGATCAAACTTTTTCAGTAACTAACTTTTTTTTTCTTTTAAAATTAACCATCTCTCATTGTTAACAGTAATAAACAATATATGATTACAAAATATATAAGAATTTGGTAATTATTATTTTTCCATGGGTGTAATGACAAAAGACAGAATTTAATTTCACTTACCTATGTATGAAATATACAGGCGAATTGTCATCACAAATAATGAACAAATAGCTAGTGAAAGTGTTGAGAGGAAAGTTTTTAAAGTGGAAAATTTACAATGTCATAGACCTCAAAAAGTCAATATTTAACTATGTGACAAATTGAAAATCAAGGGATATTACTTTTAATAAATTAAAAAAAAAAAATTCCACCATGAAAAAAGTGCTTTACTTTATACACCTCATCATGGTAACTCAGCATTGAGTAACAATTATTTTGATTGTAAAATAATGCCCTGATCGTGCCTGAATGGGCTAAAATTTGGTAAGATCAATTAATTAATCTACTTGAGTCTACAATGGTCTATTTGTGTACTTAAACTCATAAATATTGTAAAAAAAGAAATTAGAATAATATTTGGTTAGTAACTTCAAAGCTACTGAAATAATAAAGGTTACACATATGTTGACTGTATGTATCAACTTATTTGACATATGTGCTTATAATTCAACCATAGCGATAAAATTCAGTGTCAAAATGAATTTAAGTTATAGACAAGCAATAGGAGTCATTTTTGTGGTTATTGGACTGAAATATCTTGGAGTACTTTAAAAGGATTGAAAAATAATTCTAAATGTGAGTGCTTATTCCTTAAACACCATTTTAGACTTGATTTTATTGCCAATACCTATTTTGTGATCTGATAATGCTACTTAAAAATCAGTATTATTAAAATCAGATACTGTAACTTAATGATATAACTAGTCTTAGTTTGAACTAGGACTTTTTTTTATAAATAGAAATCCTTTTTATTTATTGATAGATAATACAATCTGCCACACCACACAGTTGTGGGCAATAGGTAATAGTGATGAATGGTCACATTCATACTAAAATAAAATGAAATAAGAATAAAAAAAAAATTAATAAATTAAAAAAAATCTCTGTTAAAATATATACAAACAGAAGGATAAACAAAATGAACATAATCAAACTATATGTATGAAAAATAAAATAATATAATCTCTAGTCATATTTACACAATCGACCTGAGGATCCTTGAGCCCTCTCTATCTCCCACGAGTAAGGGGTAGAGCAGAGCTCAAAAGATCCCAGCTCATCCTTCTCGCCGCATCACTGGTAGTGTGAAGTAAGACTTAACTTATCGTTACCTCTGTAACTTAACAATTAAACATGTCTGTTTTAGTTAAATAGTGGCACATCAAGCAAAAACAATTTTTGTCTTATTTTGTGTTTTGATACTTTCCATAGCCTTGGTTACTTTATGACATTCCTACCAGCTTTAGAAGATTGTTTAGGAAGATACCAGTTGATAAAGTAACACCAATCTATGGTACTCTCTTAGAACAAGATCCAATTCCAAAATAAATCATACCTATAATGTTCTACAATTTCAGCCAAGGAACGATATGTAGTTAAACTTTTTTTTTTTTTAAACAATTTTAGTGGTTTCTCTGTTGCTGGAATATTCATTTAATGACTAATGCAGATATGAGGCATTGAGAACCACAGTTAATATTCCCACATTGTGAAAATTGAGTATTTAATAATAGAAATAATAAATTTTTAAAATCTGTAATTTAATGAACCTAGAATGGGAGAAATATAAGGATTCACTTTCAAAAATAGTCTAAATTAGTTTGAAAAAGATTGTGTAAAATTTTCTACCTAAACATTTTTTTTCTCAGAATCATTGCAAGCGGGTGGTTCTGCTCTGGTTCTCTCTCAAATATAAAAGTTAAAAATAGATGATGTTTTTTTAAAATATACAGTTTAACACTGTGATTTTGAATTATAGTATGTTGTAAATTGGATTTTGTGGGTGAGAAGTCTAGTCTCTGTTAAAGAAAATTAATTTCTTAACCCAGGAGGGTTAGTCCTGAGCATTTTGCACATATTTGGAAATAAACATCTACATTTTCCTAGTATTTCATCTGTTTTGTTTATACTTTTGTCTACCTTCCATCAACCCTTTGATGTTATTGCCGCCTGGTGATGTTACTCCCTCTTTTACCTCCTCACCTACACTCAGTTTCAGTTCTACTCTGGTTTCCTACCAACGATAAGACTGAGCATTTCTCTCACTAGTACACTCCTAACATGACATATTTTTTTCTCATTTGAGCAATTTGCTCACCTCGACATCTTCGTTTCTTATTTTAAATCATGAGCTGAGGCAAGAAGATCTTAGATCTTCCATGAAATCAGGATTCTTCATCTCCTGATGGAAGAGCTACAATTGACACTTTCAATTTCAAATTGCATTGGAAGTAATCGTAGTAAAGATTTTTGTCATCATTACATCCAATTATATAAAAAAAAAAAAATAGTACAAATTGTCTACTATGAAATAAATGCTCAGAGGACACCTCTTAGGGGACAACAAAGTAGGATACTCCTGCTGGGTTAATTATTCAAAGATAGAGTACCAATAAATAAATCTGTACTGCTACAATCCAAGAAGGTGATTATACTAGAATCATACTCGACTGCCACATTTTTTCCCCAATTAAGGCTATCCACTTTATGAGGCTGGGTGGATCCTGGAGGCTCAAGAACCCACAGGGTTGACCCATTGCTACAGCACCAGAATAAAGAATTATCTGCCACAGCCGGATTCGAACCCAGGTTCTTGGAGTTAAGATTAAATAAAGGGTATAGTTATATTAATTTGTCTCTGAATATTTTTTAAAATATGACTGAAGGCATTGGGGGAGGAAATATCCTTTTTTATCACTGTTGTGTCTGTTTTTGGAAGAGGTATAATATAGACAAATCTTTG
>NW_027105193.1:5625-6241 GCF_000696795.3 Halyomorpha halys | reverse complement strand
TTTCATAAAATCTACTACTCCTAAAAAAATAAATGTCAGAAACTACTTCATAGCTCATTAAACTAGCTTTAATTTGAGTGCTAATAGACATCTTTACGTAACATAGTTCCTGAGATATAGATTTCTCAAAATAAATTAACTAACTACTAATGTTTCAGTACATTCTTATGAAATGTTGCATTTTAAAAAGCTATATCTCGAGAACTATTGGACGTAAATTGCTCTATTAGGGTTCATATTTTAGCAAATTTACTCTTGTTTAAATAATTTAATTTTAGATTTTCTATTGTTGTTGGTAGGTATGATATAGAGCTCCGAATAAAAAATTAATTATTTTTAACGTTTTTAAACAGCCGCCTTTTTTTATCTCCCTTACCTATACTTGGCAGACTCATCAATTTAGACTAGTAATTATTCATAGTTTTCAATTAAGTAATCAAAAATTGGTGTGACTGCCTTTTTTCTCTTCTTGGCCTCTTGTACTAATATGGGTTGTGAAAAATTTCGGATTCGAGTTTTCGTCGGAAATACGCGTTCTAAAGTCCCCTCAGTCCAAACAACTTATCTAATAAAATGGTATGTTAGTAAACTGTTATTTTCTTATATTACAACTAAA
>NW_027105193.1:0-658 GCF_000696795.3 Halyomorpha halys | reverse complement strand
CGTATTCAATCCTTACAATCCAAAATCCTTCGTAAAATCCTCAATGCTCCTTAGTTTGTCACAAATAAAATCATACATAAAGACCTTAATGTTCCTTATGTAACCGATCTAGCTCGTATTTACAACTGTACGTAATACATTATTAATAATATTAAAATACATATATATTTTTATTTTTAGATTTATTTATTGATAGATATTACAATCTGTCGCACAGTTGTGGGCAATAGGTAATAGTGATGAATGATCTCATACATACTAAAATAAAATAAAAAAAAAAAATAAGAAATAAAAAAAACTAAAAAAAAAAACTCTCTTAAAATATATACAAACAAAAGAAAAATACATATTAGCTTTATACAATATAAGGTCTCGAGGATATCTTCTTTCCAGACGCCTCGGAGGATTGCCCGGAATGAAAGAGGAATCAAGGCTAGAAACTAATGGGTTTGAGTGATTATGGAGTGATGGTTGTTTGATATCTGGTTCGGGCTAGATCGGTTACATAGAGAACATTAAGGTCTTTCTGGATGATTTTATTTGTGACAAAGTAAGGAGCAATGAGGATTTTGGATTGAATCAAGACAGGCCTTATTACTGCCATGAAGCATGATGTCTTTTGTAATGGAAGTTTGTCGTTTGTCCAGATTTAGTCCTA
>NW_027105192.1:4199-5756 GCF_000696795.3 Halyomorpha halys | reverse complement strand
AAGGCACAAACTAGATCTTACATTAAACAAATTAGGACCGGATCTGTAAAATAAAACATTTGAAATGTTTTCTTAATATGAAACTCATATTTCGCCCTTATAAGGAGTGAACCTTTAATTAACGTAGGTTAATAGAGGAGACATTCAGCTTTCCGACGGTTGTGTTAACGTAGGAATGGGATAAAATACAGAGGTGTTCTAATTTTTAATTTAAAAAAAATTAATATATTTAAGGGTTTCAGACAACGCTAAAAATGAATATGATTATGTTTTTTTAATTTTTAGTGAATAAAAAATCATTTAATGAACTATGGAATTTCGTTAATAATTTTTTTTTTACTAAATAAATCCGGCTGGTTCGTATTCTTCCCAGGAAAATCCTAAACATTAGCAAAAAAGTACCATCACAATTGGATGAACGGTAGGTCAGTTTATAAAATACGAACAAACAAATATTAATTTTATTATATATTAGATAAATGAACTTTAGCTCACTTGCTCAGCCTTCATTGGCTCATTACCAGTGACACTGTAAGAGGGATGCGCTGGGATCTAAAAGCGCTCTGCTCTATATCTAATTCGTGGGGAGGGGGTAGAGGGTGTAAGTATTGTATATAAGAGTGTAAATGCAACTTGTGATTATTTTATTTATTTTTTCATGTACTTCGTGTGGTTATGTTTATTTTCTTTATCCATCTGTTTGTATATATTTAGAGAGAGAATTTATTTATTTTTATGTTGTTTTTTTTTCATTTATTTATTTATTTTTACTCTTATTTTATTTTTTTTAGTAAGAAATTAATCAGTTATAACTATTACTTATTGCCCAACAACTTTGTGGCAGATTGTAATTTATATCACTAAATAAAAAAAATAACACAAAAGTGTGTTGAATTGACATGCAATGATCCAACTATGGAGAGTTAATCACAATATTAACCACATAAGCAGTATTTGAATCAATGTAAGATCTTTCTAAAATTATGAAAAACATTGAATTTTAAATCATCTTTCTAACAATATTGAAACGCAGAGGATGCTTGGAAATGAACGAATTCCTACAGATTATGATTTCACAACGTGAAGGGTAAGCGAAGGTTCCTTATTAAAAGAATATTTCGCCCGATGAAGTAATCGAATTAGGGTGCGGTAATTTGCGAGGTTACTGCGGGAGGGTTTTCCGCAAAAATAATAAATTATTTAAATTAATCCAATATTCAAACTGGGTTGACCAGTTTAGAGCTAAGATTCATAACGAACCTTAGAATAACGAATTATTTATTCGTTTTTTAAGTGTAATTCTTGTACTTTGATATAGCATTTATTAATTTAAACCTGGGGTATTATAAAAAAAACATTATTTTAATGTTTAACTACAATTTTAGTTCTAGAATTTTGGTGATGAGGATTAAAAAAAATTATTAGATATTACATTGTATAAAATACAACTATTAGAGGCTAATTTACAATATCTGATTTTAATTACTATGAATTTTGAAAAGGGTTGACTTTATTTTTGTAGTGGTCACACGAAATGAAAACTTGACCCCAATGATT
>NW_027105192.1:0-348 GCF_000696795.3 Halyomorpha halys | reverse complement strand
TTAAGACTTCGCAATTATTCTTAAATTTTAGCTTGAATGTATTTATTTAAAAAGGTCATAGAAAAGTTCAATTATTTGAGTTAATTAGTTTTTGGGAAAAACTTTTTTTTTCTAGTCTAGGCATTAAGGATATGAAAAATAAACTCTTGATATTTTTTTTTTCCAAACACCATAAGTAACCACGTTTTCATTGACATTTTTGCCAACGATTGTCAATTCTCAAGTAGACATTCTTTATTGAGAATGTGGAAAGCTTAAAATATATAGCTAATATATATGAAATTTATCCATCAACACAACTTAAATTGGATTTACTACGATTTAACTTCTTCAATGCTCATAAATTAA
>NW_027105191.1:0-1742 GCF_000696795.3 Halyomorpha halys | reverse complement strand
ACCAGAGCAAGCCGAAGCAAGGCGGAAGTATGAAACGCAACGCATGCGCATATAAATATCTTGATTCAAATATTGGGTGTCTATTTTATTAATATTATTATTCCAATATTTAGCGTAAAGTTGTCAATTCAGGAGCGTTTTGGCGCGAAGCGCCGAAACCCACTTTTTTTTTTTTGAAAAGAGGATTTTCATATTTGTTCTTAGTGTTGTCTCAAAATATCAAATACCATTTTTCAAAGAAAAGAGTTTTTTTTCTTCCGGTAACTATTGTTCATATAATCGTTTATAACTGCTCTGCATTTTGTCTAATCCCCTATGTCATTAGAACAGTTGGAAAGCAGAAGTTCTGCTCATAATAAATAAAAAATCAACTAAATCGGTCAGGTATCAGCGATTGTACATCAAGTATATATATATATATTTGATTAACATAGATTTAATAATCACAATCGATAGTATCACATAAATTGTTGTATTTCGTAAAAATTAAACAATTAAGTATACTTTATTATTACGATTTGGTAACATAAATTAAACCAATATATTTGTTGAAATTTAAGGGAATCATTATTATATTATTCTTATTCTACGAAAAGAGAATAATACCTGCCAAATTAAATTCTAATTTTTACCAAACAGAGATAATTCGGAGTAGTGCTTGGTAATACCAGACAACCCCAACGAAGCCCTACAAAGTGGAGTTGTTGGTTAGCAATAATTAGTTTTCTTTTACTATTTCGATACCTTTATTGACCGCCACCCGGACTGTCTTCTTCCAATATAAATTTTTTATTTTTATTTATTTATTGATATTTACAACTGTATAAAAAAATACAACCAGTAAATTTGATCATAATGACATAATGATATGATACAGGATGTAGAGAAACTACCCAGTAGTAGAACTCTAAAAACAGTTTACAATATAATGTCACGAGGCCATCTTCTTTTCAGGCGCCTCGGAGGATTGCGAGGAATGGAAGAGGAAGCAAGGTTAGAAACGAGTGGGTTTTTAGGGAGTTTATTATGGAAGGAATAATATCGGGTTCGGGCTAGATCGGTTACATAAGGAACATTTAGGTCTTTATGGATGGTTTTATTAGTAACTAAATAAGGAGCACTGAGGATTTTACGAAGGATTATGGATCGTGAAGATTGGATACGAGAGGAATTCGAAGGTTTAGTGGAGCCCCAAAGCTCAATTCCGTATGTCCAGATGGGCCTTATTATTGTCATGTAGACTTATTAGAGTCAGTCTTTTGTAATGAGTTGGAAGTTTAGACCATTTGTCTAATAAGTGCTGTAATCGTCGGAATCTGCGTGCAGTTTCCTGTCGGAGTGTATTTAAAAAATAAATATTATATATATAAATAGTTGACCGTATAATATCGAATTATGGAGAAGATGGTAAGGGTTGGAGTCAAATGAGAAACGGAAATAGTTAACAACTAGTTTTCCGACGTTTCGCCCCACTTTTTAGAGCTTCATCAGGACTGTTCAAGTTGATAGCAAATAGGTAATGAAAAAAAATCCCTAAATGTTATTGGAATACTAATGTTAAATAAAGATGTTATAAAAAGAATGATTCTTACTGAAAATTTTTTTTTTTAATAATTTATTTATTGTTATTTACAACTGTATACACATATATATAAAACAAGTAAATTTGCTGTAGGTGACATAGTGACATGATAAAAACATGTGGAGAATCTACCCACTGATAGAACTCCAATAACATTTCT
>NW_027105190.1:1400591-1418681 GCF_000696795.3 Halyomorpha halys | reverse complement strand
GGAAGCTAAAAAGACCCACGTGGCAATGACTCAGCAGTTTTCAGAAAAACCGTCGGTGACGTCAGAAGCAAGACAGTAGACTAGCAGGAACAACCTCACTCTTCCAATGGCAGGCACTGACTGATCGAATTGGGTTTTTTTTTTTTTTTTTTTTCGTACCCTCCTAAAATTTTAAATTTGTTTCTTATGTGTACATATGGTGAGGTGTGCCATATGTACAACTGGTATCTTTGATACCTTTCATTGCCTTTAGGCATTAAGAGGTTGTATAACATCCTAGTTATTTATGTGGCTTGATTGGCTTACGCCAGTAGATTATTGGGGCGGGGAGGGGCCGTTCCGCTGGTGGTTGATCGAATTGGGGGATTTAGAGTCCCTTATTTATAGTCCTAGTCCATGCGGCTGTGACCGAGAATCGGTCGGTACATGTCTGCTTGAGATAGGTTCGTGCATTTTATTGTTATCATTTATTATTCATTGTACAGATGTTGCTAAGTATTATGTACAGAAATTATTAATATATAAAAATAACAATGTCTTTTTACAAAATGAAGTGATTTATAAATTTGAGAGCTTCGGTGAGGCTCGAGGTGGAGCGCTCTGGTGAGCTTTTACTATACCGCTTGCTCCCTCTCGCTACAGGTTTATTCCAGCGTTGTAGAAATGTCAAAAGACTCGGTGCCCTTTCAGTTATCCTACGTCTAATTTATCTTTACTATCCTTGCCTACAGGACAGGGCCTTTTATTACATTGGTAACTGATCTCAATATGAATGAATACGAAGTATGAAGACTTTCTGAGATTTATATTAAACACTCTTCATACAAACTGTTAGCGAGATTATGTTTACTATCATCCTGAAAATAAGCACTCTCATCCTTTCTCACTGTTGTGATATTACCTGAACAACAAATACTCGAAATGGACCTTTATACATTTAATTCATCGTCCCGAGAATTATACTGCTAATCGCTACTCGAACAGCCTCCTACGACAAATCAACAGAAAGTGTGATTATTGAGGAACTAAATGCATCTATATAGATAAATAAGATTATATTTTGAACAACCAAGTACCAGTGAATAACAAACAGGAATCACCCTAATTGGTTTAACAAGAAAAATGACAATTCCTGATGATCCGGTATGTCTTGACTATTATTTATAATTAGCGTTTAATAATCAACTATAGGAGGTTCATATTTCCTTAATATATGTTGTGAAAAAAATCACGTTAAATGAGGAAGTTAGTCCTTTTCATTTAGCTTTTTAAGAGAAAGTCTTTTTTTTTTCGGCCAAGACTCCCTGGGAGTCCTATACTGCAAGTTATTTTATTTCTCTTTTGAATAGATAGAAGTCCAGATTGGGTTTTAAGATTGTTTGCTTCCTATTCCATCTACCTCCTTCAGTATTTCTCTTTGTAGTTCTGACACTTGTTAATGATTGGTAAGGTTACCGAGCCAAGGAAGGTTAATAACTGAATTGTGTTATGACTGTGTCTAAAAGATTGTTTGTACTTATTAAATGTTTAAAAACATATTTTAGATAATGAATATTTTGTTTTTTATTTAATTTTGTTCTAAAAATCTTTAAAATGCCACATTTGAATGTCATGGAAGCGGAACCTGACAAACTTTTTGAACAGTATTCCATAACAGAAATTGAATCTGTTCTACAATCAGTTAATAATGAAATTGAAAGGAAGAAAGTTGAACTTCGAACGCTTGTTGGGTAATTAATTTTATTAAAGAAGGTGACTTTGAATTTGACTCCCAATTAGTATTGTACTATTATTTTATATTTAATTTTGTTGTTTAAGAGCCAAATGTAATTAGGGATAAAAATTACAATTATTTCTTATTTCAGTTGTAGTCAATTGGGCTAAATTCTAGTTACAATCTAAGGCATTAGATATAGCATTAGGCATACGTATTTAGGCACAATAGATTGAAACGTATATTCAATTTTAATGAAATTTTCCCGGTTGGTACCTAGTTATCGATTTTATCAGATTCCATCTACTACTTTTGCATATGTAAACATATTTTCCTTGATGCATCTATATTTTAAAAACTTTCAAACTTACAAATTTCATCTTCTACTTAATCTTAAACATGCCCTAAAGTAGTTTTCTTTACAAACACTACTGCTCCTGTAGGTTTTATTTTCAACCGACAAATAAAATTTCTTTAATTTGTTGTATTTATTTATTTTTATTTATTTCCCTCAATCTGCTTCTTTCTGGTGTACAACAATATTTCTGAAATTTCAAATAAATATAATTGTAATAACTTTTTGCCTAACACCGGTTTTTGTTCTCTTGCTAGCTGCTGTTATATTCATGATGTAATAAAAACATTCTGAACAACATTGAGTTGCATTCATAAATGGCCTTTCTTATCATGAATTCATAGTATGGGTGTAGTTAAGGAAGTGTTCCAATAGTTAATTGAAACCTAAAACTTTGGAAATTTGAGGTTTAAGAATTTACTTCATATTGAAATAAATTTGGTCAAACTTTGTTATATTACAGATTATCAACCTATTCTATCCAGAGTGAGAACGTTGAAATTTATTTTTTGGTGAACCCTGTTAATTTATTTTGTGGTTGAGATTTATTCCATGGGTTCACCACAAAATAAATTTCAACCTGCCCAGGCCTGATTCAAAATGGTGCCACTTCTGACTCTGAGTTCTTAGAGTGACGCTTTAACACTCTCCCACCACAGCCCCATCAGAATGTGGTTTACCAAATTTAAATATATTAATATAGTTGGGAAATCTGGTCAAAATTGTTGATCACTTTTATATTTAGTCCTCACCTCCCTGCACCTATCAAATTTTTGTATTAACATCCCATATTCTTTTCCTTCCTAAAAGATTGACGATTAGTCTTCTATTCCTCTAACAGTCAGTCAGTAATTCCTAATTTTTCTTTCTTCATTCTTTTAAGCTCTGTTTTTAGGTTTAGTCCAGTTACTATAAGGACCTTAATTTGTATTTTTTTTTTTATACTACAACAATGTAGATAATTTTTATATTCTCCTTTGCCACAGTAGATTGAGAATTTTTTATGTCAGTGTGGAGCTATGAGTTATTTTCTGAAACATTTTTGCATTTATATTGATCTTGTCAAATTTTAACTTCTCCCTTACTCTACCTATTCCAAACCATTTTCTACATACAGGACTAACATTCTGCTTAGTCCTAATCTTATCTTTTATAGACAGTCTTTGTCGAGTGAATCATATTTTACTTGAAAATTGGCTTATAAAACTTGTCTATCTTGGTCTTCTTTCTATTGTTCAAGTTTAAGAATGATGATTCTTTTAGCATTTTTCTATCTCTTCACAGCACTTCTTGCCAACAATATCAAATTTAAATCATTGTTGACTACATAGAATGGGTTCTAAGTAATTATTTTTAATCAAATCTGGATCTTTAGTGTATGACATATTAGACTTCTCCAGGGTTCTAAGATATTTTATTTTCCTTATATATTTTAACTGAATTAATTCTAATAGTTTTGGATCTTAGAGCTTCTCCTTTTGAACAGCTTTGATGATTTTATCATCTTTTGAGCCCAGTGATAGTTCTGTCTACAATCAGAATACTAGCTTAGCTTCATGCTAGTCAAGATCTTTTGTATATATTATAACTGTCATAACTTTTGTCTGATTTAGGATTAAGTTTTATATTTCCTTAGTAGAAGTATAATTTTTGTTCATATTATAATTCGTTAAGATACTCTCTTTTTCATCATCAGCGAAAGGTATCGAGATCTGATAGAAACGGCTGATACAATAGGGGAAATGAAGTCAATATCTGAACAATTCATTAAGGAAGTACAAATTCTGACTACTGACATGGGTAGTCTCAAGTTCAAGCAAGGACCTACTTTCAAGCCTGAATCTATTAAGCAGAAGAAAAAGTAAGTTGGTATTAACTCTAATTTAGTTCATTTTGGTGAACATAACTCACCTATTCCTAGTTTATTGAAAAAAAAGAAACAGTTTTATGTATTACGTATATATTTTGTGTATTACATATATTAATTAAAATATTACAGAAAGGTGACCAATAATTTCTATTGTCAATCCCTAAATACTGACTTTAAGTTCTTTTTTAATTTTTGTCTATCTATAAAATATTGTTGATTACATAAATTCATGTTTTAATCTTTGTTCATGAATTTGGTTTTCATTGCGTTTAGTGGTTTGATAAGGTATACTATTGAGCGTTTGTATTCTCCTCATCTTTACTACTTGTTATAAAAGAGCAATTTAACTCGAATAAGCCTCTTTTTCATAAATTTTGGAGAGCTAACAATCTTAACTATTTTTGATCTAAAGTAACATGTAATAATATGAAACATAATAATAAATTAATATAAATAGTTCTATGACAATAATTATTTTACCTTCAGGTCTGTCTCTTATTCAATGAGTGATACTATTGCTGCCCAGCTTAGTATTCTTGTAGATTTACCAGAAATGATCTGGAGTGCCATAGGCTCAAAAGATTATATTAGAGCTGCTCAACTCTACCTCCTTGGCAGGCATATCAAAACAGGTTAAAACAATTAATATTATTATTATGTATATTATATTATAGTGCTGTAATTTAGATTAGGTGTTCTTGGATTATATTGTTGCTGTTGTATTTCAGGATTTTCTGTTGATCGAGACTTATCGGCATATATAAGTAGATTACCAATCCTAGATCTACAATGGAATGCATTATCCCACTTCCCTAAAACAATTTTGGATGCTGCTGAAAATGAATTGAAGTCTCTTGATATTTCATCAGAGGTAATTTGAAGAAACTAAAATGATTATTTTCCATGGTATTAATTTTAATCTGTCTATCATTTAATTTTTTGTGTATTTAATAAAGTTAAACATCCTTACCCTGCAGCTTTTTTGCTATGTACACTTTGATGCATATTTACCATGTGCATATTTTGTTCCTAATAAGGCCACTATTTTTATTTCTTATGTTTTAAACTGATATATAGATTAGTAAGACAGAGAAACATCAGCATTATGAGATCAGATGGACTTTAATTGTTTACGCCCATCTTTTATTTATGTCTCTAATACAGGAGTTAGTGATCTTGCATCAATAGCTCAAGAAGGACGTCCGTTACCTTTCTTGTATCATTTTCTACAGAAATAATATTCATCTCGTCTCCACAGTGCACGAAGGACGTCAGTTACCTTTCTCACATCATTTTCTACAGAAATGATATTAGTAGCTTCGAATCAACTGTGCAAGAAAATGTCCTTTACCTTTCTCGTGTCATTTTCTACAGAAATGATATTAATGGTCTCCCATCAACAGTGCAAGAAGGACGTCCATTACCTTTCTCGTATTTTTTTCCTTCTCGTATCATTTTCTACAGAAATGAAATTACCTTTTCCGGACCTCAGGCCACATACATCAGGGACAACATCCTAAGCGGTCCCTTCAAGCTTTGGAAGAAAGTCAATTGGTGTATTTACCTTTAGAAATTTGTTTTAATTTTGAGAAGTGGCTTGTAGTTAGATATTAATTTTTTTCTTTCATTATTTCATTTATACATATTTCATATTTTTATTATATAGTTATAAGTTATATTGCTTTATATCTTGTCTTTTAATCAAAATTAGTCTTATGTTTTTTCTTGAATTTGTTTTTTTTTCTTACATGTATCTTATGTAACCAGATTGTATTTTTTCTTTGAAATAAATTTACATTTTCCTAATATTCTGTATTACAGATGTTCAAGTATTTTTTAAATGATTACTTTGTTTAACTTATAAAATTTTGATTGTATTAAATGGTTCCAGGCAGCTAGTGTGGCTTTGTGTGCTATGGCTTTATTAGATAACAAGGAATTGACTGGAAAATTTTTGTCTTTACGCCTTGAGACTGTTGAAATTACCCTACAAAGTGACAAAAATGTTAAAACTAGGATTCTTGATTGCTACAATGCAGTTGTGAAGTCATTAGCAATATTATGGGATTGTTTTGCAAGTAATACATTTTTGTTTTTAACCTAATCTATATTAAATAATAATGTTTTAAGTTATGTATTTTAAGAATTATACCTGTTTATTTAATTATTAATAAGTTTTAGGTTTGCTTACTAATGGTGCTGTTTATTTTATTTTTTCAGATGACAATTTTGGAAAACAATTATTTTGGAAAAAGTTACCTAAAATTGCTGATAGTAATAGCCGACCTGTAATAAAGTTACTTGAGAAAGGAGTTCGACTTAAATACCTTCCTCCAATCATACTACAATTCAGGTTTATATTTCAGTATATTAAAATTCATGGTGTCTATCTATTTTTCCTGATCTGAAATGGGAAAGCCTAACAAAGTAAAGAGGACTGTACTGCACGGTTTTCTAATATTGACTGAAATTATTAATTTTGATAGTTATCTGTTTTTATTATTTTGGAAATTCTTCAAATTACCTGACCCCACTATACATCAAAACTTGAAATTAGTAATTGCTGTGGCTTTTGGATAGATAGATATTCTAATTTGTTGCTTAGAATAAAAATGCCTATTACCCTTTACTTTGTACATTCATTATTGCTGAACATTTTATTTTTCTCCCACCATTCCCTTTTATATTTTATTTAGTTCCCTCAGTTCTGTCATTTATGTTACTTTCAATTATCTATTATCAATTAATTATTACTAAAGAAACTCGCTCATAAGTCATAATCAGCAGAGGGTGGTCTGATAACAGTTGTTTTTATTTTATTTTTATTACAAAAAATCCCTGATAATACTTAGCAACAAATAAGAACATTATGAAGAAGTTATTGTGGTGTGGATGAGATTTGGTTTATTATATTGAGAGTTAATTAAAATATTTTATGTCTTCCATTACGATCGATCAACACTTCTTGTTTTTTTCTATACTACTCTTTAAATAAAATTTAAAACAATATTGCTTGTTGCCAGATATGAATGTCTACTTCCATCCTTTTCATTCCTCTACAAAATACTATTGGTATTGCTGCTGGCATTACTACTTTTACAATATTACCCATTTATACTGCTGAATATTAATTCTATAATTGTTTTACTGGATATTAATTCTTTATTTTACTTGTCTAATTCATTTATTTATTATTTAGATCATCATCACTTTATTCAGTAAAATCATTCAGTTCGATTGATCTTCCTTCTAAAATTAATGGATGGATTGCAACTGTTAAGGATTTAATATCGAAAAGGGGAAAAGAACTTCTGAACAATGTTGTGTCACTTCGGTCTATTGAGCCTTTAACTAATATACAAATAGTAAGTTCAATGTTCCTTACCTTCAAATTAGCAATCGCTTTCAAATAGTTTTTTGTCATATAATAGACCTCTTTTATTTAGACAAATTATAGGGAGTGGGATCAATTGTTGACACTATTTAAAATTGATGATAAATTTGAATTGTGGAATGGTGTTTTCAAACCTCTGATATCCTCTAGAGCCAAAGAACTAATATCAATTCATTGTAATGAAGGTTTTGATCAAATTGTTAGTACTTTGGAGAAAGCATTCACAGAAGCTGACCCGTGAGTATAATTTATTTTTATATTCAGTTAATTATTTTATAATAAATTATTATGGAAAAATTTTGTTTTCTAAAATTATCTATTTATTTTTATGAAGTTTCAAGCCTGATGATGATCTCCGATGGTTTTTATGGGAAGATTGCCCTGAAGATCTTGAAATTGACTCTGTCACAAATGTCAGAGGTTAGTTTATATTTAAAATAATTCATTTGTTACAGAATGCTCACCTTCATGTGACCCAAAAATTAATTTTGTTTCCTTTTAATTTGCAAACATTGTTTTGTATTTTTTATTATTCAGTACACAAACATTTATGTTAAATCCATCATAGATTTGTTGATAACTCAAATATTTAGATGGAATGATGTGTACAGTTTAATTTTAATGACTATTACATATCTGTGACAACAACAATCTAGTTTTGAATGTAGTAATATAGCCTGTTAAAGATTAAACTTTTACATGCAAAAAACAAAACAATGTTTTCAGAAGCATGTATTGTTTTGTTTTATACCATAACAACATTTGTCAATGTTCATTTCTGTCAAAAATAACTCAAATAGTAAAAAACTATTTATTATGAGATACAGATATAATCTTTATCAACTTACCTTTGTGTATCTCTCTGACCTACCGAGGTATCTTAAGCGCTATTAATTTTCCTATTATTACTAATACTACAATAAGTTTCCTTATAATTTTGATCTATGTTCTGTATTTCAGAAGTTAATGTGGTTATCCTCTCAAGTTACTTGTTATCCTCCTATATCTTTTATCTGTATTTTATATTTATCTCATATTTGCACCTTATACTTACATTTATTGATTTATAATTAATGTTTTTTATTTTGTAAATTTATAACACCTTTATACCTCTATTCAATTAGGTATATTTTCTTTTCTTCACCTTATCTTTATTGTATCCATTGTTTTAATTGTATTGCATTTACTGTATTTTATTTATTTATTTTTTTTGCCTTATTATATATTTATTTATATCATGTTTTACCTACATATATTTAATATTTCCTAATATTGTCTTACTTTTATATATTTTTCACTTTCATATATAACTGTCATTTGTTTACTGTCAAATTTTCCCTCTCCTGTTCCATCCACCTCACACCATTCTTCCGCTTTCCTTCATATCAAAAGATGGGTGCCCTCTTTTGTTCTTTATTTTCTGTATTTGGGTGTGTACTAACTACATTTGTCTTATATTTATTTTTTATCTACTTTTTGATTTGTTGTTACTTCTCCTAATATAATTAAGGTAAATATAATTCAGGTTATAGTATTATGGCATGGAAGGTTGTGAGACTTACGGATCCTAACGACAATGAGTTTTATTGATTTATCTTTTAGAACATTTTTTTAAGCATACCTTAGTTTACTTTTATTTCATGTTATCCTATTCTCTTACCCTGTCAGATATTTTTAGTTGTTTCTATCCGTTTTTAACCTCGAGGCCCTGCAAAGTTAGCCGAATCATTGGCTCATAATAAATAGTTGAGTTATTTTTTACTGTACCTGAACCATTCTTCTGTCATTAACTACACAAGGTCTATTAATGATCTATTATTTTTGTTTCTCTTCTCATTTCATGCCAATTTGCTTGATTTTATTTAAATTATTTTATCAAATTTTAACTGGTGCTAATATATATGTTAACTTTTAACAGTGAAATGTAAATAAATTTTTGTAGGGATTCGACATTGATATGGTAAACCATTTATTTATTTTTTTTTAAAGTACTTTCCATTAAAAGAAAAAAATAAAGAGTTATTAATTTTTCTTTCATGTAATAGTCGACACATTATTTTAATTAGGCTTATTATTATTATATTTTCCATTCCAGGTTTACTGTTGAAAGCCAAAGGAATCACCCCAAAAGTGTCTAATATTTGTAGAGAATTTGAAAATAATTTATTGGCTCTTCATGACGATGTATCAGGGCTTTACACTACTGATGTAACTCAATTGTCAGATAATAATGAATTGAAAATTCATCAACAAAATGTTTATTTGAAGTTAATATTAAGGTATGATTGAAGATTATTCAATAATTCTAAACATAAAAAGAATATGATATATTTGATGGCTTCTTTTTGTTAATTAATTAAAACGTGTATTAATTTTTAAAACATTATGTATTATTTCTTCAGTTTAAGGATAAATATTATGTTGTTTAAACATTTTGAAAATATCTATTATTAGGCATGATTTCAATGATTTACTTGGAGCCATCTTGTACTATAGGATAATGTTTGTTCTCATATTTCAAGATTGACCTCATAAAAATTGAAGTTGTGCTGTTTTTCTGTTTAGCAATTTTTTTTGCAAGAACCCTTCAATTTGATATGATAAAATTTGACTATATATCTTACATACATTTTTGTAATAACCGAACATGGTTTAAAAATATAAATTATCTGAACGATATGATCATGGTAGTTTTTTATTTATTCTTTTAATCTAGATTGAAGGAACATATCCGTGAGTTGTCTCACAAGGAATCAATAACTGAGGGTGAACTGTCAATCATGGCAAGGTTCTTGCTAGCAGTTCCTGAACTTTGTCATACCCTCCAGAAATTTTTGACTGTTTCGGCTGATAGTAAGGTCATTATTAATTTTGATACTGTAAACTTTATCATTAATTATGTTGTTTTTTTTAGATTCTAGAATTTTTTTTTCCAATATGTTTATTAGTACCTTCATAAAATTTTAATTTAAACACAATTTTAGAGGTAATATTTAGTTTTTAATATTGTAATTAAAAACTTTATTAATTTTGAATTTATTAATTGATGTAACAGCATTTATAATTTAGGGCTGTGTCCTAAATGAAAATACAAATTTAGGTTCTCAGAACAAGAAAAAAAATTTCCTATAAAGATTATGTCCTCAACACTTTGTTTAGGAGATATTCACATCCGCATATTTTCATTTTTATGAATTATTTAAGTTGTAATAAATAAAATAATATGTGTTCCAACTGCTTTTTTAATGAAATGTAAATATTCATATTCACATTAAATGTTTAAAGTGATTACTTTGAGCATCAAGTGATGCCCAGTGTCTGTCTTCCACAATAGCAGTGTTCAAATGGCACTGGATATGTGTTATTGTCACGCTACACATCTGACAATGGATGTTTTGTTTGGGGTGACATTAAGCTAGCAGTCTATGCAAGCCCAGTCAACATGTATTTATACCTTAAATCTTTACGAAGGATAATTGAAACTTGCAAAACAATAACACACGTCTAGTGCCGTTCCGCCATTGCTGCTGTGTTAGAAAGGTACCGAGCCTGTCTTAATGTTCAATGTAAAGTAAAGTATTTGGAACGCTTATTAATAGAATTATGACCTAAATAATTCATATAAAAAGTAAATAGAAAATCCACATTTTTTGATATCTACATGACTGAAACAATATCTGAACTTGGATTAGTACTCCAACAAGTGGGGCTGTTTAGCCTAGAATTGAATGTACAATTCTAAACTCTACCACACGAAAAGTAGTGAAATATTAATTTATATATTTAACTTTGTTAATCAAATTATATTTAATGGTTATATTATGTTTATGTAGTCGACTCCCTGGGAAGATGCAAAGGTGTTGTTTGAAACCGAGGGACTTTATGCCTGGTCTTGTTGGGAAGTGAAAGCAGCTCAGAGATTCGAAGCAATTATTCCTGTTCATCTTCGAAAACCAACGACTTATGCAGACTTACTCAACATTATACCAGTAAGTAGATAAGCTCAATGTTCAGTTATCATTCATAAAAGTGTAATTTGTATATAGGACAGTGTTATTATAATAATGTGAAATAATGTTATTCATTACTTTATATTCTTCTGAATTTAAAAGTGATTCGTATTTAAATCTTTCTACTATTTGAAAAATGATTAAAATAAAAAAACATTGCCTCTCGAAAAGGAACTAACTGGAAACATTTTTTTATTCATCTATTAGTAAGTTATTTTCTTGCAAAGTTTTGAAACTCAATTATTTGCTTATAGTTTTTCATTGAAAAATTGAATGAATCTCCCTATGCTAGTTAATAAATGAGCCTGAAAAGTCCTCAGATCTGACTGAGCTTTATGAGCAGTGAGTTTTTTTATTTATGATAATTGAAATCTCTTGATAATCTGCTTGAATTCAAGTACAAGTTATTTTTGTTTATATATAATCATAGTTATGATTATGATTGGCATTAATTTTTACATGGTTCAGTTACTATTTAAACCATATTTTTAAAATATTGATCACAATGAAGATATTTGTTTTTATTTTGTAGCAGTGGGACATAGTTTGGATAGAAGAAGGAAAAGAAGATGAAGAAAGGCGCAAATCTCAGTTACGAGTGCCATCAAGCCCTAGTTTTCCTCTGCAAATTGTGCTTCATTTTTTCTCTACTGAACTGGCTAAAGCTCATCTCCCAAGGTGATATGGTTGTAAAATAATCTTTTAATAGTCTATAGTCTAAAATAATCTTCTATTTTGCATCCAAAAAAAAATTTTAATGTATTGTAGTCATTTAAAAAATTGGTTATAACGGACTTTAGGTAGGGAACCTTTAAACTTTTTATATTTAAGCAGTCTTCAGTTTAAACAATGCATCACCTATCATAACAGTTCGTTATATCTGAACATCACACCCATTGCATTTGTATTTGTTTATATACACTGTGAAGCTTGCATAAGTAATATAAAAATTATAAAATCATAGTCATAATCCTTAATTTTCAAGAATTTAAAGTTTTTAATGAAATTCAAACTTTCTACCTGCTATGTCTTTACAAGCACAAAGTTTTTGTCACAAAATCACAAAATGCTACTTATGAAATTTCTTTTGTGTAAAGAAAAATTACTTCATTTGCTTTGATCAGGATAGGACCAGTAATGGGTATGTTGTTTACTCATTGTTTAAACCAACTTTATAGTGAGGTATCAAAATTCTTGTGTTGAAAGGTTCATACTTTTTTTTTAACTTTATGGCACTTGTACAGTTCTTTATTTATCTTTAGTTATAGTTAATTTTTTTTTTTAATTGCTAATGTAGTAGAACGAGATGTCCCCATTTCATCCCCGAGACTAATCACCTAATCTCTTGATCCAAATCAATATTTTCACTGAAAATTTAGTGTATATATAGTGTATCTAAGATGAGTTTGCCTAAGGGAATTAGCGCACCCCCCATCCTAGCTCCTCCCCTCCATACCATAACAAACCCCTCCTATTGGGAACAAACTGGGATGCAGTCTGGAACTTGGTAACGCACAACCAGTTCGGGATTGGGTAGATACTTGGAATGTTTTCCCCCCTATTCTCGGACTCCTAAGCTATGAATACGGGAGGTTACTCGTTAGGTTATCCTTTGTTTTTGACTGCGTCTGTTTCTTATTGATTCTTGTTTTACTTTGTAGAAAAATATATTGAAAACTCTGTTCTGACTTGCTGTTTAAGAATGCAGTTCCTTCTAAAAAGTTATTTTTTAGATTTGATAATCATTGTGTTCAGAAAAACAAAATGCCTCTTTGTAAGTTTCTTAATCTTAATGTTTTAAAATGCAGTATATTTGGTTCTAGAATGAGATTAAGTTATGATAATTGCAGTAATTTACTTTTCATAACATAGGAAAGATAGATTGGACCAATTTCATGAATTTAAATATGTTCCTAATTACATTTTTGGTTTGAGATAGTATTCCCTCTACCCAGTTTACTTGACATAGTAAACTTCTAATCCTGTGATGTTAATGAAAAAATAGTTTTGAAAAACTGACAGGAGGAATTTCTATTTGTAATCTTGAAGTAGGTCGAGGAGAGGAAAGGAAAGGTTAGGAAAGGAAGTCCAGCCAACTGTTTCAACCACCACTTGTGACTATCCAGAACTGTACAGAGCCTGCTCTGTATAGTTAAAAGTGGTTGTCCTACTGGAGAGAAGAGTGGAGGGTTGGCAGGGAAACTTTGCCACTACACATCTCTTCCCTCCCTTTACTCACAGGCAAACCATCTTTTTGATGCAATATACATGAGATACTCCAATAATAATTTTTGAATAATAACTTTCCATAATTGGATATATTTATTGACTTTTGATTAAAAAAAACCCAACAAATACGTAAAACATCAAAGTAGAGATATTTGTTGGAAATCACCATTACTTAACAAATATGATTATAAAAATTGATTCGCTTTTCATTTTTTCTTTTAAATTTTTGGGTAGTTAAAACTATTATAAGTTATATATAGGAAGATGGTCAGGGTTGCGGTCAAAGGAGAAACAAAAATAGTTTACAACTATTTATTTTCCTGTATAGGAAGATGGTCAGGGTTGCGGTCAAAGGAGAAACAAAAATAGTTTACAACTATTTATTTTCCAACGTTTCGCCCCACTTTGTAGGACTTCATCAGGGCTGTTCAGAACAAACGGGTGAATGATATAAGTTATGATTTTAAGTCGTTATAAGTTATAAATTTTAAAGTAGTTATAAGTTGTCATTTATATATATTTTTTAATTTTATTTATTCTTCTTGTTTCAGGATTGTGAGTGAAAATTTAATGCATAAGTTAATGCCAAAACTTATTGCTGCTTATGACACTACTTCTCCTTTATGCCAAGCTGAATCTCTTCAGAACCTGTTTGATGTCAAATATTTGTTAGCTCAGTTTATACCTATTGCCAACAAGGTATTACTACAAATATATATCCATTATTTTCATTGAGCGAAATAATAAAAATATTTTTAAAAAATATATCTGTGGCACATGTGTTAATTGTAGGCTAAGGACGAATTGCTTTACTGACTGTTCACTGGTGCCATAGATCTTTTATTTAAATTGTTTATTTTTTATTTTGTGGAGTGAAGACATGAATAAAAAAAAAAAAAAAAGAAAGATAAAAGATAATGCATGCACAAGTGAAAATAGTGGACAGAATATGATAAAATTTGTTGTCGGATCAACCAGGTACTAACTCGCATAATCCCCGAAAATTTTCAATTCTGAAGACATAATTTTTTTTTAAATTTCCTGTATGAATACAAAGCTTCCCTAACTTTGGTAGTGAGGATGCAAAATAAAATGAGCTAGTTTTTGCTTAAATATTGAAAAGAACAAGAATTGAGATAACTTAATGTTATCTTCTGTCTGGAAAGATTTTTTCAGTAAACTTTTGTTTTTCTCTACTTTTAACTTATGGTAACTTACCTGTACAAACTCCAGCAGAAACAGTTGATTTATTTCAAATCCAGGTTAAAAAAAACATTGTTTTTTTTTTCATTTATTTTACATTTGAGGTTGTTGCTATTTGAAATTTTAGTATCATAGAGTGTTTTTTTGTTGTTTAAACAGAATATCAAACACTAACATCTTCTATTCTTTTCAGGATCTATCAGCTCAGTGCCAAGAAAAAATATCTAATATCGAAAGTAATATTGATCCATTTGACTTAGATGTTTTTGCACCACATATTGCTGCTAACATAAAATTGAGTGTTTGCAGAACTCAGGTATAATTTAGTCATTGCTTGATAAATTTTATATATTTTTAAGGAAAATATAAAAAATATATATATTTTGAAATATTTCACAAAATATACAATTAAGTAATCTCTCATGGAAAACAAAATAAATGAATTTTGGGTGAAAAGCTGGGTCTACAATTTAAAATGAGATTCTTTTATTTGCTACATCCAGATGCCTCTCTCAAACCCATTAGTGGTAGTGATCCACCGTCTGTGTCATTCCTAAATTTTTTTTCTTAATACTTCCTTCTATTTATTGTGTTGTTCCTCAATTCTTACTTGAATGTCCTCTAGAATTCCTGCCAAGATTTCTCTTCTTTAGGTATGTTTGATCAAATCTTCTTGCCTGAGGACATCAAGAATTATTCTCCCTGCTAGGACTTGCATTGCCTTGTGAGACACTGTCCTTTATTCTTTGTGGCCTGCAAGCTCTATGTACGTACCAGGCTATTCTTATATTGGTTAGTGAGGTTCAGATTCCAAGAGGAGGATGCGTACCTCAATCAAGTTGCTCAACATAATGTCTTTGTAGGTTGTCATGATCACAGGGTATCAAAGGCCCCACAAAGCCCCAAACCTTACCCCAAGATAACCTCATCTCACTAGGAATGATCATCTCATCTTGAATTCATAAGGTGATACTGTGCACTCTCTCAGTTGTGTCCCTTATAAAGATGGCTTGGGTTTTGACAGCAGCAATTGTCATTTGTCTCCTTGTACACAATACACCAAAGGTTGGCGCATCTTTCTGCCTCTTGTTTGACACTTACTGTGCTATGAGAAGCCACCACAGTGTAGGATGGAATGGGAGGCTTAACGTGAAATAATCAATTTCACTGTCTTCTACTATAAGATTAAACTCTCAATTACTGAAAGGTAAGATAGGGAGGAAAATAAACATATATATTTTCTAAAATTTAATTTTTTTTTCTTATAAACTTGGATCTGTGATCTATCGGGTATTTAAGTTGTTATATACAGAGAATCTTTATCACATAATACCCTGATGAAAGTGTATTATATAGGTCAAATATTGGCAATAAATTTACACTTGCCAATCAAAAAAGTTTACACTTACTACATGTTTTCTTCCTTGGCCCTAGAGGGCCTTCTAACTCTTCTAGTAAGAAAATATAATTAAAATACATGTTTATATTTCCCATTATATCATATTAACAGTCTCTGACTCTTATCAATAAAAATATTTAGTAATCTTTCCATGAATTTTACAAGTGATATATTGAAAATATTTTTTGGAATTTTTTTTCTATTTAAATATTTAAAATTCAGTAACTTTTCTTTGTTTTCTTTAAAAAAGATGTGGTGATTTGAAAATTCTTCAATTTGTAAATTTTGTATATTGGTAAAAACAAGAATAGATACAAAATTAAAATTGACAAAAGTAGTATCAGCTAAATCAATTAAGTAGTAAAACAATCTTCGACATAAATTGAATTTTACTGGTGCTTAAAAAGTTTATTTTTTGTTACTTGTAGTTGCTTTAATTTTGTTTATTAGTATATTATTAATATTTAAAAAATTTTAATAATGCTTATTCTATTTGAATATTAAATAAATAATTTTATTTTTTAAGATTAATAATTTGTGCTAACCCTTGTTATTTTTAGCTACTGTTTGGCAACTATTGTACTGTGCGCCCTGAAGACTCCAGTGCTGCATCTAATCTTAAGATGCCTGAGGATCCAAGCACTCTCGCTTTAAGCAAATCATCTGCTTGGTTTCCTCTCATTCCTGTTACTAATCCTGTTAGTAAGCCATTACATCTTGTGAAACCAAAGGTTTGTTGTATTTATAAATTTATTTTGGTCAACTTATTTGTTTAGTTATATTCATCTGATAGAATCAAAGGAAATGAGGCTTCCCTTATAGATTGGGAGTCCCTTTTGAATTTTATAAGATAGACGAAAAGGTTCAATATAGATGAATAAGATACATAAAGAGTCAATAGATAAGATACATAAAATAAAAGCCAACCCTCCTTAGTCATGTACAAACCTATGTTGCTTTGAGTATGAGACTTTTTTGGTGTTATTGGCCACGTTCTCGCAGAAAATATTTTTTTAGATTTTTTTGTGAACATAATTATACGATTTCATAAAATATCGCTTAAATTTTTCTACTAACTTTTATTTTTCTTATTATTTTACTTCTTTTTTTCTGAAAGAATTAGTCCTCTTATTAATTCTTTAAATTATTTTAACATCTAAAGAACTTTCAGACTCTTTGCCCATTATTCAGTTCATTGTTCTACTTAAATTATATTATGAACATATATCAAACAAGATTAAAAGAACTTGAATATAAGTCAATATATTTTTCATTAGTCATAAGTATTTTATTATGCAAGATAGTAAGTATTTTCTAAAAATTAAAATTAACACCTATTTTTTATTATATAAATCTTCTAGGCATTAATCTGGGTTGATATATGTCCATAATATAATTTAAGTAGAACAATGAACTGTATCATGGACAAACAGCTTGAAACGTTGTTCAGATGTTAAAATAAATTAAAAGAGTAATAAAAAACTTGATTCTTCCAAATAAAGAAATATATATATTTATATTGTAATAATTAAAAATTAATTAAATGAAATAAAAAGAATTTTAATAGCTTTAACTAATTTCAAATATAAAAGATAGTTTGGGTTCAAATTAAAAGCTTTAAAATTTAACAGATAGGAGAATTTTATTTAAATTTTATAATATAATAGACGATTGTAGTACAATCGCTCTGCTTTATTTGCTATGATTTACGATGTAAATAGTTTATTGATAATTGTTATGTTCTTTTATTTCTTCTTTGATTATTCTTTTTCTATAATTATTGTGTAGAAACAACAAAAGTTAAAAAATTTCAATCTATGTTCTCAACACAAACAATTCAACGAACACTTCGGAAGGACTTGCATTGCCATCTTCTTTGTTTTGAATAGCGTATTTATTTTAGACAATGAAAATTG
>NW_027105190.1:1389894-1400151 GCF_000696795.3 Halyomorpha halys | reverse complement strand
AGTGTTGTTTATGAATTTTATATACCCCACTTTGTAATTTTCTTTGATAATGGTCTAATAATATTAAAAAATGATTCACTTCTGGCTTTGCAAAAAGAAACAATGCTAACTTACACTAACAAAAAATGTCCACTCCTTTAGCTTTGAAATGTTTTTGGTGTGAATTTTGAATGTAATTACGTGCTGGTTATGTTTTTTATGGTTGTAACATTGTTAACTAACTTTGATTAATTTAGTTATTCCACTGTATAGCATTGGCATCAGCAAAACTGAAATGTCTTCATATCTTATTGTTTTTGTTTAAAATTTTCATGTATAATATAATACTGAACACAGAAAATTATAAAATATCAATAATTACAGTAATAACCTTTTATTTAACTAAAATATGCTGTTTATAATGAAGCATTAGAAATGCTTAGTCAGATTCATTTCTTCATGAATTTCATGTTATGTAGGGGAGGAGAAAGAAGATAGAGAGAGTTAAAAATTCTTATAAATGTGAAAAAGTGAATGGAGATGGAGATTGAATGGGATATTAATTAATAAATTGTTTTATTAAACCTAGGAATGCTGGTAGTTCTTGAGACAGATTTAGTTGATTCCTCGAGGTCATACTATGAAAGTGGAAATAGAATAACTAGAAATTCTTTTAATATATTTTCAAAGATGATTTTAGATAATCTATTGCTTTATAAATTACAAGCCAAGGGTAACTTTTGTTTGTTAAGAGTTTATCTCAACATTTTAAAAAATTGTGTTGTAAATTAAAAAATTATATTGCTTTATTTATAAAGTATATTTAGTTTTGTAATAATCAGCAAACTGTTTTATGCTTAGTTTAAATATATATTGCTGACAAGTAACAGGCACCTATGGGAAATAAAAAAGATAAAGTGGGCCACAATTAACAAAAAGAATAAAGAAGTGGAGAAAATGATGAAAAATTCCTCTGAGACTGGCTCTCTCTCTCCTGATTTATATTTCCTCCTTCAATAAATATATGTATTATGAAATTTAATATATCAATATTATTATAAAATGAGATTAACAAAATGCAATTAATAATTTAACTTAAATTGAAATAAAGTATTGTAACACAGTAGTTTGCTTATTTAAGTTTATTTATCGAGTATGGTGTTATTATGATTAAAGAAAACTACTTCTATTTGATTACTGGAATTACCCGAAAGAGCTGTTGAAAATACAAAGATCTGGAATGATTATAGTTAATATTTATACTTTATTTGAGAGAGAAAAAAAGAAAGATAATAAACAGAAAAGTGTTGTTACTATTTGTTTTTTAGGGGCTCATAAATTTGATTTCTTACATTGGGTAGTTTGATTCTTTCAATAAATATCAAAATTAAATTTAAAAATCATTGTTTATCTAACTTCAGCATTTTTAAGGAATAGAGGGCAGATTTTCGTGCAATCACATTTATTGTTCCCGAACTTCAAATCCTGGCAAACCTCAACAAAAATTGAGAAACCAAAAAAAAAATTAAAAAAAAAGACATTCAAATAAAACTAATTTTCTATTGTAAAAAATTGCACGTTTTGGAATTTTCCACAAGTTTTGAGTTTTTCTGCACGGTTTACTCTTTTTCCACAAAATTTTGATTTCTGTTGCATAAAATTTAATGCTTATGCTATTGCATAAATTTCTCATATTATACAAATATTGGTGTGGGTATGCCAATATTTATTCATGTTATTATTGTTTTCCTTATTTAATTTATAGTTTAGAATTGACAAATTTAAGGTAAAACAATGCATTGATTAACATATGAAGTGTCAAATTCAATCTAAAATAAAAAAAGAACAAGTGACAAATAATCTTGGAACATTACTAACCAGTGGTTTCAGGTAGCTATGTAAAAGTTAAAAAGTTAAAAAAGCTAAGTAAAAAAATGTAAATAAGCTTGTTACAGAGAACATTTAGTGTTATTGTTTTTAACATGGATTCCCAGCCTTCTTCTAGCTCAGTGGTTCCCAAAGTGGGTGCCGCAAGCAAATGCTACTTTCTCAAAATATGAACAAAGAAAAAATTAAATTAAAATTGCAAATATACAGTGCATTACAGCATTTGCTTTGCCTTGGTTTTTCTTCACTTCCTGCATTTTCAACTGCCCTAAGGATACTTATGCCTACTTTTTTTTTTTTTAACTCAACGTGAGTTTTAGTTTTTTCAAAATTGTTTTAGACCAAGAAGATTGTGATGGTAAAAAAGTTTGCAAACTTCTGCTTGAGTTCTTCATTCTTCATAATAACTTAGTGGTATTTTCAATTTTTTTTATACTACATTGTTTTATCTATGTTTATTATTTTTAATAAAATATCAATTGGACTGATCAATATGAATCTACCTTAAGATATATTTTTAATTTTCACATTTTGTAAAGTTTCTCTTCATGGACTTATTTGTTAGTTTTAGGTTAATGGTATATTCATATGTAAATACACAATTGAAAATCTAAGGAGAAGAACATGTTATTTGAAATTTTAGGGGAAATTAAAAAGTGAATTGTGCTTGGAAGAATACTTCAAAATACTCCTTTCTACATAGTGCCTTACATATTTTCCTAAAACTTAAGATTAAGGTAGTTTTGAGGAATTGAAATATTGAATTCCAACCTTCATAGTAGGAATATAAAATCATTTAATACAATTAGCTTTCTCATATCTCTTCAATAATGGACAAAAATTTTGGTTTTAATTATTAATTTACATTTTTATGTATTTTTACTTAAAAGATGAGAGTATTTAGCAATTTTAATTCAATTTAAACAAATTTAGGTAAGCATCCCATGTATTATTTTATAAATTAAACAATAAAGTTGATTATTGCAGGAATTCGTTGTTTTCACTGCACAAAAATCTGGTCTCTTGTGATGGACTTAAAATGTAAAGGATAATAAAAAAGGATTTTTTTTTTTTTAAAGCTACTTACATGCATGACTAAATACTATTCATGCACAGGAATAAAAGAAATAAAATAATCAGTAAAACCATGGTCAACATCCTACCGCAACAGCCGCTGGGAGGAAGTTGCTCTAACCAGCTTGAGAATAGGTCATACTCTCCTCACGCACTCTCACCTGATCAGAAAACTGCCACCTCCTACGTGGAAATATTGTCAGTCCATTCTCACGATTAGACATATTTTTGAAGAATGTACTCACTATTTGCCAATAATAAATAGGATAGGACTGACCCCAAATTTATCAAAATCTCTCACAGATGAGGAAGCTAAAATTACATTAGTGTTTGAATTTTTAAAAACACATCGCCTTCTTTCGACTCCTCTTCGATTTTCTTTTTTAATTTTTATCTTTTTTTTTCATGCCATAGGCGTTGATAACCAGAGGGTTTTACGCTTTTAAGCAACAATCAACCACAACAACAAAAAGGAATTTTTAATTTCTTACTCTTGACCAAATTATATAATAATTAAATGTTTGGTTTTTATTTTGATATACTGTTATCAATACTTGTTAGGGTGCAGTGTGAAGAAGTGAAACTGGTTCAATACTATTAAACCAAGTAACCCATCTGGAATCCGTGAGGTCAAATCAGAAAGTGCTTACACCTCTTCAAAACTAGTAATTAAATTCTTTATTTTTTCTTGATTTTCTGTCATCAATCAATATTAACATTGAGTGATCTTGACTTTGTTGTTTCTTTTTGCAGAAAGATATTCATCAGAATTCACAAGCTGAAAATTCATTCACTTAAGGAAAAAATGGCGAGTATTTGTTCTTAAACAATGTTAAAAAAAAAAATTGTATGTAAAGTGGAAGAAGATCGATTTTGTGGAGTATATACCCCAATAAATGAACAACAGAAGCTATAATTTGGATTATTTAAAAAATAATTCACAGAAATAGAGCATCAATTATACAACAAATATTATCTGAAATATTTATTTCAAGTTAAAACACATAATTCTGAATCGGAAGCCAAGACATAATTTTGTACATACTTAATATTTTTAAAGTAGATAGAATTATCAGATTTTTAATATAACACAAATTTTCTAAAAACTAAAAATTATTTTACAAATTTCATGGCATTTGTTTATTTTTCTAGAACGAGTTACTCTATAGAAAAATATCGAAAATAAATATTTTTTTTTTATATTGCTTCACTAAATTTATATCATCTCCTACATCTTGATTTCCAAAGGTTTTAAACTTTTATGTTCACCTATAAATAAAAGGCGTTGCTAGGGGAGGGGGAAGCTCAAATCCCCAGAAACAGTTTTAATAATAATTTAGACTCCGAAAAGACAAAATTATGTTATTAAAGTTAAGTTTGAATTAAAAAAATAAATAATCTTTTGATTTATAATTCTAGACTAGTAACAGTGGCGAACTTTTAATATTAACACATTTTGACGATTCAACATGGCTACACTGCTGTACCGCAGATAAAGGCGCAAAAATGCACTAGCATACTCAGAGAAAATTGTTAGTGTTACTTTAGACATCAAAATCTATTGAAGTTAGTTGTGTTAGTAACAATATTGTGTGTAGTGTCAAGAGATAATTATTTACTACAGTGCTGAACTTATTTCAAGGTAAGATTGAGTTATAATATAATTTGAAAAATGAATGGAGTTGAGGATTTGTTATTTATATTTTTTGTCTTGACAACCAAATTTTTTTTTTTGTAATAAAGCTAGCCTAAGATAATTTTAAACCTAAACAGCTCAAATTTTATTAACGAAATCTAAATCATTTGAACCACATCACCAAGGTTTAAATTGAATTGACACTAATTTCAGAAGATCAATCCAGACTTAGTTCTGGAATCAAAAATTACTTATCTAATTTTACCAGACAGCATTTTCCATTCTTTTCATATCTTTTCCAAAAACTATTAATACTTAAAATGTGGACCCCCTCCGTATTTATAAATTCATGAATATTGTAAAACAAGTGAATTACGAGATTCTCGTGAATGTTCGGCGCAGGCCGCGGTAGAGTATGGAAACATAAACATATTTTGTAAGGAATTATTATTAGCTCTGTTTTATTTCTTTTCTTTTCTGATGCCTGAGTGATTAATGAAAGGTTCTAACACGTAAGTGCTCTATAAAAGTACCTCAACATGAATTTTTGAGCTGCCTAATTTTCAAAAAATTTTAATTTTTGAAAAATTAGTACATAAGAACAAATTTTTGTTTAGTATAATGCACTTGTATGTTTAATTAACTTTATTACTTTTTTAAAATTTTATTTGTAGGCTGTCTTCTATTTTTTCTTCTAATTTCGATATAGTTTTATTAAAAATGTATTAATTGATAGTATTATATGCCTATAATTGTAATATTGTTATATAATAAAATAATTGTTATATGAAATATATATTGTTATATTTCTAAAATAAAAATTGTAATTTTTTAAAATATTATTATTATATGAGCGACAGACCATGAAGTCCTTGTGCGAAAATATACGAAATATTTCCTAATACATCGCGTGTTTCTTAACGTGGGTTTTTCGTAGGGTGAGTTCGTTATTCCCACGCTTATTTATTGTGAGTGCCATCCATCCGCTTACGGGCCTTACAAATGCCCAGAGGTAAACTGTGAGTGAGGTTTGTATAATTTTATGCTTATAAAAAATCCCGGATAGGGCCTGGCTCGAACTCGCAACCTCAGGGTTGGTAGAGAGGCGCGTTGCCACACTCCTACCGGTGAGCATATATGATCGTGATGGGATTTGTTGTATATGAGTTTTCAAGTAGTGACAATGAACTCGTAAGTTCTGTGTATAGTAAGATATTATTGTTGTTTCCCTACAATAAGCCTCATGTAATCCCAGGTAAATTTCGGTCAGTTCTGTGATAAGTGCATTACTTTCGGAGGGAAGTCTTGTTTGTATTATGAAGCCATCTATTATTGCTTTGGTCCCAACACCACTATCACTTTTGGAACCATAAGTGTTTTTTTTTTTTTTTTTTTTCTTACCTCCTAAAATTTTTATTTATTTAATACATTACAAATATATAGACTTACAACTAAGGATATATATACAATTACAATAAATCTTCCTTTGCCTTATGGCATTATAAGATGTAACCATAAGTGTATGTGAATGTCCTGTATATTTATCCAGAAATTCGTAAAAATATTGTCTTGTGATGCTATTGTGTGTGGAGTGGTGGTAAAATTGATACAATTTGTGATTAAAGATGCAACAATATATCGCCTTTATCAACAAAGCGATTTTTTATCACCTATCTTATTTAATCTAGCTCTAGAATACATCATTAAAAGCTTGATATATACCAAAACGGGTTTATGTTTGCGTGATAAAATAACAGAGCTTGGGTATGCTGATGGTTTGGTATTATTTGGTGAGGCATAGGAAACTACTGAACTAAATACAACCGCGTTAATAAACTCCAGTAAATAATTAGTTCTTGAAATAAATATAGATAAAATGAAGTACATGGTTAGCAGTAGAAAAGCGATCCATTTCGGTGATATAGATATAGGAGGAAATACGTATGAACAGATAGATAGGTTTAAGTATTTAAGTTCTACGATAACTAGAAAAAACGGAATTGATGAGGAGATAATAGCGAGGTTGAAGGCGGGAAATGCTTGTTATTTTTCAATTTCGAAACTGCTTAACAAAAACTTAAAAATTAGACTTTACATAACTATTATCCTTTCCACTGCTCTTTAGTGCTTAGTAACTAGCGGATCCCTAAAATGTTAATACAAACTGAACCGACAACGACCGAAGTGTAGACCGAATCGTAGATGGGAGGATTGTGTTAAAACTGATATAGTAGAATTGTGTTTGGAGGGGCATCAGTGGAAGCATGTATGGTAGAAAAAAGTTCGGACTCCAAAAGGCAATTGTCTAGTAACAAATCATTTCACATACAATATTTCATCCTCTTACTCAATCTGAAGAGGTTGTAAAGATACCCAAAACTTTAAAAACCTCGAATAAAATTTCGAAGGTCATCCACAAAATATCCAATTTTAATACAAACTTTTTAACTCAATTCGTAAAGACTGTAAAGAGGCACAAAACCTTAATAACCACAAAGAAACATATGGAAAGGACGGAAATTGACTGAAATCCATCCTATCTTCTCCACTTTAATGGTGTTACTCTGCCTAGTAAACAACCTTACATTCAGAATTTCAGCTCATTTGGTCCAAAGCTGGAGTTATTGTAACGTAGTAGTGTATATAAGTTACGGACTGTCAGCTGACAGGTCCATATCAGCTGATCGATTGTATATATATAGACGGACAGGCTCAGCAAATCTTAACTTATACAAATGTATATATAACTTACGATTAGACTGGAAGGATTAATCAAAATAAAAAGGGGTTCGGGCAGAGTAACAACACAAGAGTATCTCAATAACTACCCTTTATTAATAGAATCGTATGGTATCTATAGACACATGGTTTGTTAAACTTAAAGATAGCTAATCCTATTAGTACGCGGTTCTTATTTTTATACAGCTGACTTATATATATATATATATATATATATACCCCAATAAATCTTACCCCTACATTTTACTCCACTTGGTTGACCCTCAATACAGTGTGAAACTATTATTTTGGAGAAAATAGGAGAAAAAAAAATCATAATGCCTACTCATTAAAAATCGATTATTTTAATACTAATCTTTTTAAACTTTTAATTTTTTTTTAATCATGTATAATAATGTTCCTAAATTTCTTTCGATTTATGAAATGTTTGTGTTACTATATCACAATATATATTACTGCTTTTCATTCCGTAGAGGTCTGCTGACCAGTAATCCTCAAACTGAACCATGCGCGGATTATCCTTTTTTTTCTTTCCGATTCCTCTAAAACAGTGAAACATTAAATTAATAGGTTGCATTACGTATGGTTACATAATTCAAATTGGATATTACCTTTTTCTACCACTGGACTTGAAGGTACACGGTGAAATACTTATCTTGTTGTTTTAATGTGTCCGTTCCATATGAATTGTACTAGAAAAAATCTGGATATGAGGGGCCTCCTCATGCGGATTATCCTCATTCCCAACTTGGTATAAAAGTGGCTTCTCCGGGAAAATTTTAGAAAATTCAGGATGTTTAAAACTGCATTTTGAAGCACTTATATATTGAATTTATCTCTTTAAAATTTTAAACTAGAACTTAAATCTGAAGAAATGTACATTGAGCAACTCTAACAATATGTTTTCACTATGTTATGTGCTGAAAAACCACTCTTAAGGCTTTCGCGGTCCACCCTGGGGACCAGTATTTTATCAATTTTTTTTTTGTCATGAATCTGTAATGTATATAATAAATAAATATGTACAAATATAAGAATATATTTGCATTAAAACGCATTTTTTATTATTTTACTTACCTAATTTCTTTATTCTTTATTACTAATATTACTTTATTACTGCGATATAGTATCGACATTGTGTATAAAAATTTGTTAATTTTAAAAACTTACTAAATATGTCTGATTTGACCTTATTAAAGTTTCTTTGAATTGTTTTCCATGCCATATCATTTCATTCAGACAGGCTAAAGAAGATAATACCGAATTCCTGATTATCATTCATAATTTATTTTTAAAAAATTAAAAAAACTCATTTTTAGGGATCAGGTTATAACAACTCTCTGAAATGAGCTGGCTCATGAACTAACATGAAATCGGTGAGATTTTGAGTCCGTAATATTGGCTAGTTATACCTCATTGCTTAGAACTAAATAAGCGTTCATTTTTCATCAATAATTTTCTAGACTGATTGCCCACGCCTCTTTTTTTTCCACCTTACCTTGTTGTTTATACTTTCAATGAATCAATCTCCTACATTAGTTATGTGTGAAAATTGACTATACTCATATTTATGAATACTCTCTAGAATAGAACTTTTCTTAAAAAATCAGGGTTATTACAAGATTATTCAACATCTGAAAAATAAAAACAGAATAAAAAAAGTTAAACGTTAAAAAGAAATAATCTATCAATAAATATATTCATAATATAAATCTGATTTCATTTTATCAGTTTTGTGAGAGCTTGGCTTTATGTAGGCATATTAAACATCTAAAAGAAAGCTTTTTCTGTAAGTAAACACTTTAAAAGATTAATTTTAAACCAGACCTTGCAGTAATATTATTAAATGTTAATCCATGTTGGAAATATTAGAGGTTGGCTATTGTTATAATTATGCAGAAGCACCTAATACCCTGCCGAAACCAGAGACTGTGGATATATTTGACGACTATCGGATCTGAATTGGAATGGGAAATAGATGCGATCCACTCCACACTGCCTACAGACAAAAGCCCTCCAACCGATTGGCCGCCTGCCTCCATCCATCCCCTCTTCAGGTATTCAAGTCGACACGTTGGCTTCGGTTCAATTCATCGCTCCACATTACCATCTCTGCTCTAATGGCCCTCATCAATTACTGACATATATCTCGTGCGGACTTAGTGATACGCGTGTCTTAATTCATGGATATTAATTCGCGTATTTCTGTAGGGGCTTTTGAAAGTACAATAATTCCGTTTGTTTATTCTAAACAAAACAAGATTTGTGTGATACTTGGATTATCGGTGTCTTCATTAGCATTAGCTTCGAAATGTTAGAAACTTAATGCCCTTGAAGACTATATATATATATATCTGTATCTACTTCTGTCGGAAAATTCTTTCGTACATGTTTCAAGTAGCATCTTCAACTAATATGCGATAAATTATACTTTTCAAATACCGATTTTTTTAGATTGTAGGAGGATGGTCCGTGTGATGGTGAGGAAAAATTGATTTATCTATTAGTTACCGATTGCAACTCATTACTAATGAATAGATTTAGAAACAAAAAATTGAACCATAAAAGCTTAACCTTAACTTAGCATCATTATTTTCCAATGGACCTAAACATTTTATAATTAAATCTTTTTGATAAAAAAGTGTCAAAAAAAAAATTATGAACGTATTATGATACTCTTATCATTTGGTCTACTAGTTTACTAACAAACTTGAATGGGTAGTTTTTCCCACGAATCTTTATAATTGTATAACATTCTTTATACTTACTTATCTTATTAATATATTTTAAAATAGCCATGAGTTATTAAATAACGAAGGCTAGCGAACTTCTTGAAGTTCAACAAGGGTAACAAACCCTTGGGTTATCACTATTTCCATCAAAGAGCGCCGATTACCAAAATGCGTACAATATTGAAACGCAAATCTATAATCATCAAAAAA
>NW_027105190.1:1388406-1389604 GCF_000696795.3 Halyomorpha halys | reverse complement strand
TTTATAATAATAAAATAAAAATAATCAGTTAATCACATTAGTACTTCAATATTTACACTATCGACCTGAGGATCCCCGAACCCACTCTGTCCCCCATGTGTGAGGGGTGAGCAGGGCTCTTTGTGATCCCAGCGCATCGCATCACTGGTAAATAACCATCAGAATTAAAATTATTCTACCATCTACCTCTCTATTCTCTGCAGGTAGTTTGGTTATCTTCCTATTGATTCCTTCATTGTCCGATCCGACACCACTTCGTTAATTCAATGTGTTAGCGGATAAATGTAGCACGATTCCATTCTGTTAGATTTGTAAATTCATTGGTTGTACCTAAATATTTTTTTGGCTCAAATGTTATTTGTAAAAATTAATTTTCTTGAACCATGAGGGGTAATTCTTGTTTTGACATAATGTATGATTATTTTGAACATTATAACCATTGTTATAATATTATCATTATTTGTCTTCTTTTTTTTTCAGTATTGATAGCTTTCAATGAATAATAGTTTGCATTGGTTATGAGATTTATCGAGTAAATTTCTTCCAACAAATACTTTTAGTATTACGTTTTTGTTTTATCTTAATATATTTTTCCATGGAGCATCGGACGCTGGACTTGTCCCGTGAAGGAGCGTTAGGGATTGACTGTGAGACGGCTGACCAGTCAAAGAGACTCCAAATAAACCCTAAGTGCAAAGCCTTTCAAACGACTAGCCTTTATGACGTTGAATATTAGAACAGCCCTCTTATGTTTCACCCTTCCCCATTGAAAGGAATGGAACCTCGCAACTTCAGCGTTTAAACGATGTTCCTCCTCTATTTTTTTTTCTTATTCGAACTGGCATGGAGTTTTTAAAAATAACTAAAGTACACAGAAAACACATTAACTTTAAATTAATTTGGTTTATAACCCATTAATTCTAAAAGTATGGCAATCAAAATTATGTTGTATTATTAAACACATTATAGTCTGGCAATGGTCAGATTT
Organism: Halyomorpha halys; assembly: GCF_000696795.3. Taxonomy (NCBI): domain Eukaryota; kingdom Metazoa; phylum Arthropoda; class Insecta; order Hemiptera; family Pentatomidae; genus Halyomorpha; species Halyomorpha halys. The sequence goes on along the minus strand of NW_027105190.1, from coordinate 1,388,616 downwards.
TCCACTCAATTTGAGTGTTTGCAGCTTTAGTGCACTTCCTCAGCCTCCACTGACTCACTACCAGTGATGCGGCTAGAGGGATGCGCTGGGATCTTTTGAGTTCTGCTCTACCCCTCACACGTGGGGGATAGAATGGGCTCAGGGATCCTCAGGTCGATTGTGTAAATATTGTATATTAGAGTGTAAATGTGACTAGAGACTATATTATTT
>NW_027105190.1:1334040-1388211 GCF_000696795.3 Halyomorpha halys | reverse complement strand
CAACTGTGTGGCAGATTGTAATATCTATCAATAAATAAAAAGTACTATTATTTAAAAAAAACAAAACACATTATTAATGATATACTCCTATTGCCTTCTTCAGTGCGGTTGCTTTTAGACATCAACTTTATCAACGCCCTAATTTGTTGATTCTCAGCTACCACAATCAACTGACCAGTTAAGTCAGTTGACTTTGAGTGAGTTATTTTTTCTAGATATAGGCCGAAATACGTAAACTGACTACATCTTTAGAAATAATTTCTATTCTGAAGTCGGAATATCTGGAGTGTTTTCTCTCTGGAGATCTTTACTACTCCGTCTTTTAGGGGTAGGTGAAACACATGCTGATAAAAAGACCCGTGCAACAAGATATGTATTGAAGAAAAGTTGTTTTAATTCATAATCAAGATTAGTTTAACTTACTTTATAAGATATTATGTGTTTGTACCTAATCTAACAGTCATTAAAATCGAAATGGATAATATAAACCATTTACTATTTGTATTATTGATACCTTTAATACGAACTTAATAAGACGCTGTAGATGTAAGTATATCTTTTTTGATATTGTTTTCGCTTAGACTTCAGCATTTTTTTTTAGGTCGCAAACAGGAAACCTGTTTGTTTTATGTATTCATTTTGTGTTTACGTATTTGTAGTCTTTAGTTTGGACACCATCCTACAGGTTCTAAAACTAGGTGAAATAATTCCAATTGAATCACAAAAACACAGCAATATATCTTATTACTAGATTAATTTTTATTAATATATTTGTTTGAGAGTGGTTTAGTTTATTTAAAAACAACTTTGCAAATGTAAATGATAGAAAGAAAAGTGGTTAGTACAAGTTTTAAATTTAGGAAAGAATTATATAGAAGAAATTAGATGGGACAAAGGCAATTAGCCTGCATTTTTAAGAATTTTAAAAGAGAAAATGACAACAAAGTAAAGGTATCCTTGAAAATGACTTAAGTGGTCGAAACGTTGGAAGGTTTTAAAAAGAATATCTTATTACGTTAATTACCTTGTGCTTAGTAATTAAAATGTCAGGATAAGTGTTACCTCCAAACACCGATTAAAGAGATGGGGTGAATCTGCATTAGAAAGCTTCTGATAACACATATTAAATAAGTTCAGGTTGGCTGGGCAGGGTGTGATTTGACAAAAGCATCGGGTGTGGTGCAGGGACAATTTAAAAATCACCTACGGTCAGCAAGTTTTAAGGTTATGCGCCTTATATCCTCGCAGGATATAAACTCCACTCAGTAATATTTACAGTCAGTTATACTCTGAAAGATAATGGATGGGGGATAGGCCCAGAATAGACAGAATGAAAAATAAATGAGTCTATTCATTTATAAAAAAAATTTAAGAATAAAACATAATATAACATAGTTTTTATTTAAGGAAATATAAAGTATTTATAAAAAAAATCTATATTAATATTAGGAGATTGTCTGTTGATTGTGGTTCGCGTATTGGCCGCTAGATCGCATTCGGTTGGGCAGTAATGGTTCTCGTTGCTCTTAAGTGGTTACCATTTATTCGGTGACCAGCTGATTGTAGTAGTGACGTTACAAGAACAACTGTTCAATACATAGCACAACCGTATATTTAAATTTAACGGCTTATAACGTTAGAAAATATTTTAGTTGTTATTTTTAAAAATAATATTAAGCTAAAGCCTTTTCTACTTCGTAGTTATGCGTTAACTTTAATTAGTAATAAGCGTTGGAACATAATTTAACCACATATTCATTGATTTAAAATTTTTTATTAACAGCAGCACTTACAAAAAATTAGTTTAAGTAATGTGTAATAATGAGAGCCAAAAATAGAGACAAATATTGTTAATTTTGTTAATCATATCCATAAATGACTTTGAAGTATTGAATTTAAGTATTTTTAACTTCGAAATTTGTTTAAAAAATTCAGAACACTTTGTAAAATTCTTTACTGTCAAAAAATAATTTATTTTTGTTCTCGTACTTTTAATTATTATTATGATTATCGATGGCATAGTTCGATAGCTTTCAAAGATACACTTTTTCACGCTATTAACTTTGTACGGCCGTTTAACCTTTAGTAAAAGCGAACTAGATTCTGGTTCAAGAAGACGTGGCGTTGCTTAGGGCAGCTTTAATAAACGACCAACCTCGGTAATATATCGTTCTTCCTAGCAGTAATCCATCATCTTCAACCCGACTTCTGCCGGGGAAAGAAGGAGCATCTCTTTCCCGCATAAACAATCCAGTTACTTCATCCTGAGTCATCGTCCGGTCTTCTCTGATGGTTGAAGATGACCCGAAAAATAGCCTCTTCTACAAGGGACTGAGGTGGACATTTGTCCCATCACAGTGCCAGGCCATTTTTTTCTTGAGTTTTTTTTTATTTATCTTAAATTAAATTTCTTATCTTATTGTGATTCCTGTATTATGCCTAGGCGATAGAACAAATCCTGGATTACGGAGGGCGAATAGAACAAGTTACTAAGTTTTATGACAGGATTATTTTAGGTCTTATAGTGTAGTTTTGAATTTTGATGGGTTAAGTGGATGAAGGAAGAATGGAATTCTTATTGTTGGTATTTCGGTTTCATATCTTCGGGTGTGTTAGGCATGATTATTATTTTTGTTTCATCTATATATATGTATTGAGGATACTAAAAATTAATTAGAGTTAGTTAAATGGATCATAAAAATAAGAATTGATAGCTTGAAACATGAAAATTTGATTTTGAATGGGAAGTTCAAAGCAAATGAGACAACTGCTAAAGTAACTCCTAAGAAAACTCTCATACTATATGTCCAATTGAAAAAGTTATCAGAAGGATTTTCTTGATGAAGGAGGATCTTCAGGCAAAGATGAAAGGCTGGTATTAGCACCATCAAATCAGACTTTTGAAGCCTGAGAGATCCTATGATTTTTTTTGAAAATCTATAAAATAAGAAATATATGGAATAATTTTTTTTAAAAAAATAAATAAAACGGTGTATGGGTGCTACTAGTGAAAAGATAAACTTGTACAGAGGAGCTAGGCCGCATAACATATGGAAGTTCAAAACAGTCTATCAGGGCACTTCAAGGAAAGATATGGGGCTGAGATGACATTGGCGTTTGGAATATCGTGAGAAAATCAGTAGAGGAGGTCAGAAAAAGATGTTGATGGAAGACCACTAAAGAACAGATATTTTCATTTCTTAAATCCCTGTTTAGTGCTTTACATGTGGTTTGTATTTGAAACCTAGTAATAGATGAAAATATTGTCAATATTCAATTGGTGGTTTGTCAATATTCTCCATTCAATTGGTTTACTTATATTTATATGTTTTTGTAAGTAAAGTAGACATGATTTCTTAGATTATCCTATATGCCACCATCTACGAGTATGTTAAGTGAATTGGTAATATTTATTTAATCAATCTTTGGAGTGGGTCTAGGGTGTGGCGGTTCTTGTGTAGTGGTACAGGTGTTTTACTCAAATAATCTTCATATCAATCAACTCAAAAATCTAACGAAAAATAGTTGTGACAAATAGAGACGCCTTCAGTTTTTGTGATTTTACAACTCCGGTTGTCAGTGTAAAGCATATCGTTTATAAGCAACCCATAGGTGTTAGATAAAGATTAATTTATTTTTTTAATAAATTATTTCTTCTCTTCACATAATTTTCTTTCCCTGTTCTTTGAAGTCTCTCTCTGTTTATTATGTAGTAATTGGAAGTCCAAAAACATAAAATTAATAAATTAATGCCGGTGTAGCGACTCAATCTATCAGGGATCGCCAGTACGAACACATTCAGTGTATAAATTCTAGTTATTTTTTGATATGAAGAATCTTATTAAACACTTGTTCCATACTGGTCACCTTTTCTTCCCTCAACCTTTTTTCCTTCCATTGGTCTATATGCTCTTTAGGTCGGGGACTAAATTCGCATAAATATGATTTAGTTTATGGTATCAGAACAGCTGGTCTTATTAGAGCTTTTGAGTAAAATTAAATAAATCAAATATTTCAATAGATCCTTTCCCATTTGAAATTGGCAAAAATGTTATATAGTAAATAGATAAATATAATAGATTCTGTTTCTGTCCCCCACACCTTCTTAGAAAGCGATTAGTCGCAAATATTGCGTCCTGATATGCTTTCGTTTCGGAGTGCATTGCAGGTTGAACATATCTTACTCTGTGAAGGCGACTGTATACTTGCCTTTAATCTTAATTATTTGAACTAGAAAAAGATAATTTTATATTAATTAATTATTGTTGCTTCTTTCGCGTAATTTTTGAAATATGTTTATAATGTAAATAATTTTTTGTGTCATCTTAAATAAACAAGTACCACTTACCAAATGAAGACCACTTTTTAAAATAGACATTATATCACCTTGGTTTGACAAGAATGTTACTGTTACAATTTTTTGCTAAACGTTTTCTCTCGACGGAACTGAAATTTATTTATTAGAGAGCTTTGTTGTAAATAGAGTTTTATGGAAAAGCATAATTTAGCCAATTTCGTGAGTTGTAAGCTTGTCAAAACAAGGCGACGATCAGTCATTCCTGCAAATATCGAATAACTTTTACGAGCATAAGCTAAATTAATTCCGATTCCTCTAGGGCCTCTTAAAGGAATTCCTTCAACTTCCTTGCCTTTAAGATTAATAGCATGGGACAATCTAATAAATGTCATTTTACGCTGAGGGAAATCGGACCCTCATTATTCCTGGCCCTTGAGCTGCGGGCCCGCGCACCCTTGCTCCGCATTTCTTCTTCCTGATTTCAACTTACTTGATATGATTTTCAATTTTATAAAGGAATAATTCGTCAGAATAAAATTCATTTCAGGTTTTGGCTCAGTTAGACAAAATAAATAAAAAATTAGACAGCTGTAAACAAAACAGCTATTTTAACTATCAATACGCAATATTTATTGGTATTAACAGTTTTTGTAAAAAAAAAAATATATATATATATGCATTAAAGATATTTAAAAAATAAATCTTCCAAAAAATATTATTTTAGTTAGTGCTACAATCTGTCGATAAATGATTTTTTAAAGTTTGAAAATTTGGCATATGAATATAGTTCTTCAGTTATAATATTTTTAACTAGTAATATAAACATATAGGATTAATATCGGGATATTATCTATAACTGGTATACCTTCAAAAGAGATGGACGCACCATAATCCTGTAGTCTTGTTTCAAGGCCCTAGGACTCCAGTAGTCTGGTTCTTGCCACTGGACTGGTTTCTTTTAATTTTAAATCAAATTATTTAATGGGATATAATTTTTTATATCAAAGGGTACTGTTTATTAGTATATTGGATTTATACAGTTACATCTTTTCTCTAAGAATTGTGAATATCATATGATTTTAATAAAAACATCTGCGGTGCGCGCATCCCACAATTTTCACTTACCTTCCTCTATACGTCCCCAAGTTTAGTATGATAGTATTGAAATTATCACTATTTTTGTGATTAAAAAAAAAATTAAGATTTTTTACAATTTTCTATTTCTATAAAAAAAAATCCTATTTTAGGGTTTCTCGAGGTGGGAATAACTATAGTAAGCCATAGATAAAATATTATTTTTTAATAAAACTATTGAGTAATTAGAAAAACTATTCAACAGGTTTGGTTTGCCCGAGTAAATTAATACAGACAATGGGAAACAGTTCACTTCAGAAGAATTTTTACAATTTTGTCATATCAAATTATATTATTCGTCTCTCTATTGGTCACAAGTTAATGGTGCTGTAGAGAGGCAGAATATACCCCTTCTAAAAATGTTGGACATAGCAAAACTGACCTAAGAGGACTGGATAAAGGATATGCAACATTACTTGTTCCAGTATCATGTTACACCAAATTCTGGAGTTCCACCAGGTGGATTGTTCTTTGGCCGAAAAATGAGGGATAAAATACCTTATCATTCCAGGAAATTCCAGGTTACTCTAGGAAGAGTTGAAAGATAGAGATAGTCATCATAGGATGAGAGGAAAGGAGTATGCTGATAAGAAGCGCGGAGCAACGAACTATTCATTTTCTGCAAATGACTTGGTCCTCAATAAGAACGTTACTAGAATCAACAAGTTAATCCCATTCCGTATTGAGTAGGGGTGAAAATATGAAATTTGGTCAAAGTTGAGTTAGGCTGACGAGTCGAGATTCTAGCTGTATCAAAACTTATATTCCAGCCAACGAGTCGTCGGAATCATGAATGGCACAGCCTACTGGTGAGGAGGTGAGTTCAACTACATCTGCTAAAACAAGCTCTGAGTCTCTTATGGAAAAGGACTTAAACGACAAGTTGGATGAAACAACAGTGCCAACATCGTAGAAAGCTAAGAGCCCCCCCGTCTTGGTTGAACGATCGTGAATTTTGATCCTGAGCATAGCTTCTTTTCTACTTTTGTTGTATTTTGCACACTTCATTTCACTTTTTCTTCATAAACAAGATAAGAGGTGTTGTAAACAATAGATAAAATATATATATATTTTTAAAAGAAATTCTGATATCTGGCGACACTGGAGAAGGTTATACATACGATTTTATAAAAATTTGATTATATATAAAAATAAAAAATAATGCAATTAGGAAAGATTGGCTTATTAGCATTTCCCATTCGAATCGGATGTCAGAATTTACCGTTACTTGTACTCCAGTTATTCATGAAATCCTTTAACATTTTTCTATTTTTGCGTTGATTATTATTGGTAACGATGAGAACTTTTTTTAAAATAAACAAAACTTAAGTTACTTTAGAGGGGATTTTTTTGAAAATTCGGCATTCATACTCTGTTAAACTATTTCCATGAGATAGTTTATAAACAATATAAAGCGGCACTTCCGAAATTGAAAAAAATATCATGCCGTTTTTCAATTTCAGGCACTTTTTAAATATTGCTGGATTTAACTATCTTATAGTTTCCCCTTCCCGTTTTAAGCTAATATTTCAAAAGTGCTGTAGGACCGTCTCTCCCCGGGGGTCTTAGTGGGACGGGTCTGGCAGGGAAGGATTGCCTTTCTTTTCTAGTGTTATGATCTCCTTTTGTGTTATTGTGACTTGTCGTACATCGACCTAATCGCTATAATTGTCCATTTTAAAAGTCAGATAAGTAAGGCTACCATGGAGGGGGGAAGTGGAGGGTTTCATGCCGTTTTTCATTTTCAGGCCCTTTTTAAATATTGTTCGATTTAACTACCTTAAAGTCTCCTCTCCCCGTTTTAAGCTAATATTTCAAAAGTATGCTAGTATACATTTGTCATTTTATTATGCTTTTGTATGTATGTATTGTAAAAATTTAATAATAAAGGAGGTTACGAAAAAAAAACTTCCGGTCGGTTCATTCCTAAAAAATAAATAATAAACTAAAGTAATTAAAGGTATTATGAAGAGAAAACCGACGTTTTTATATTTGATATTTCCATCTTCCTATGGAAGTTGTAAGGATACAGAAAATTACCTTGGCATCTGCAATGCACCTATACCTCGCTGGAAACAGCAGAAATTTAAAGTGAATCGATGGGTCTAGGGGTTGGGCTCTGTAATTGGAAATCTGCCCCATATCGAACTTAGGCAAAGTGTTTGTGTTTATTTGCTCCTCGGATCTAGGACCTAGCCTAGGTCAAAGTTTTTTTTTAATTAAGCGGATCGAGGCAAACAAAATCTTTGACCATTTCCAATCTGTTTTTATTATTCCACTAGTTTTTTCTTTATTACGTTTTATTATACTAGTTTTTAATAACATGGATTTTTTTTTATCGTCATGAAGTTATGGGTCCCGGCATTTCCCGTTCGCAGTGGATGTATCTGTTTTTCCTTTTTTGTGCTTAAGTTATTCATAAAATTATTTTATATTTATACATTTTTTAATTATTTCTAACGCTGAAAATTGTTTATTTCACAATAATTTAATTTAATATCCAAAACAGTCTCAACACTATTTATTTATTTGTCCTACGTTTCGGCCCTTCCAGCCATCCTCAGGGACATCTTGTCTGTCACCTGGTCTCGAAAAATTTTGAAATAATATAATTATTGTTTATTTCTTTTAAATAAAGAAAATTAAAGGCACTTTAAAAGAAGATTTTTTTGGAAATTTTGAATTTAATAGTCCTGTTAGACTATTTCAATGAGGATAAGATTGTTTAGTTTTAAAAAACACTTACTTGCTTATTAGTTCACCGATTCTAATCAAAATTTGTTTAACCTTTTCCAAGAAAATCTAAAAAATCGATTATAGGAAGTGGTACGTTCGGTCGATTTTAGTGAAAATGTTGCTGTCATGTCCCAGGAATAATATGTAATTTCAGTTTCTTACGACTTTTCATTTTTGAACTAGTCTGTTCACACACAGAGACCATTGGGTTTTTTGAACTCTTGAGACCTCAAAACGTGGATTTTCATAGAAAAATCTAATTCAAAATTAAACTTTTCCTCACTATATATTCTACATATACGTAAGGGAAAGTAAAAACCAAAAAGAACTATACTAACATATCAGTCTTACTGAAAGTTCGTGGTAGCATACACTATAATCTTCTCTATCTATGTACATAGTTTTTATAGATTGGTATCGAGTATTAAGAGTTTTTTTGAAAAAAAAAATAATAAGAACTAAATATTACCCACTACGGAAGGTGAAGGCATCTTTTTTCACCCTTCATTAAAATATAATTAGTACTGCATGCATGTATAATACATGATACTATAATACTTTACTACTTTAGTAGTAGTGTTATAGTATTACACTATAATACTTTACTGAGTCTTCTCCCTTTGATTGCCTTGTGGCATTATAAGTTGTAGGTGCTGTGATAAATTAATTTCAAAATTATGATATTTTCTAATTGATCATAGCATGTGAGGATGATGATGATATGTACATTTATTTGAATGAATAAGAAAAACAGTGAAAGTAAGAAGGTAAAGGCTTTATAAGAAGCTAAGACTTAAAAAAGATACACGGTTTGATAGCTCAAGAATAAATTTTACAACTGCGTAAGGTTTAAGGCGCCAACAGTTAGATTCGAATTGATGAAAATGTAAAGATGAAGACCTATTTTTTACTATTTAATACTTCAATTCAAATCGGTAATCATTATTCTTAGATGTTTGAGGTTCGGTCGAGTTTAAAAAAAGGCAATTCTCCGTCTCCCATCTTATTTAATTTAGCACTATAATATGTTATTAGAAATGTGATACATACCGAAAAGGGTTTAACTTTAGGTGGTAAAATAGTATATAACCAACTTTTGTAAAATCTAGAAAGGAACTAGGTCTCCAAATAAATACATATAACACACAATATATGGTTTGCAGTAGAAATGGGAGCTATTTCAGCGGGATAGATTATTGGTGGAAATTCATTGAAGTAAGTTGAGAGGTTTGTGTATTTGGGGTCTACGGTAACTAGAAAAAACAAAATTGATGAGAGCGAAGTTAAAAACAAGAGCGAGGTTGAAAGAGGGAAATTTTTGTTATTTTTCAATCTCGAAAGTGCTTAGCTTGCGTCTTTTGTCCAGAAATTTAAAACTTAGTATTTAAAAAACTATTATTCTTCCTTCTGTTCTTTACTTATGGATCAACGCGAAACGTGGGTCTTTCACAAAGAGAAGAACTGTATCTTAAGGTTTTGGCTACACAACGCCGAATTGAGGGAACTTCTCGGTCAATATTTTTTAGGTGACAGCATTTCTGTCTTAGTAACGAATGGATCCATACAATGCTAATAAACAATAAGCTAACGGGTACATATCTACAGGATAGACCGAAGCCTAGTTGGGAGGATCACGTCAAGATTATCTAGTTGATTTGGGTTTGGACGGATTTTACTTGATGGATGTATATTCACTATGTAATTGGTAATATGTGCCTATGTAAATAGGCACTGATTGATGGTATCAGTATCGAACCTGCGGGTTCCCTAATCCTTCATTATTATTTTATCATTAGCGAATTCACCCCCGCTAGATTTATTACTGACCATAAATTTTCCTTGTGTATGATGTTGGACAAAGCGAATGAATATAATATAAACCTGGACAAACTATTTGTGGATTTCATAGAGACCTATGATCGGATGGATAGGCGAGAGCTTCTAAAAATTTTGCATGTTCTTGGATCACTACGGAAACTAGTGCAGCATTCTAAAAGATTTTCACAAATACAAAGTTCAGAGTGAAGAATCAGGATAACGCTAGGGATTTTAATGTGTCAAATCACGTTAGATCCATTGTCTCCTAAATTGTTTAATCTGGAGCTGGAAATGGCAGAGAGAGCTATCAAGACAAATCCTAGCGGAACCAATATGAATAGATTGACACAGTACATGGGCTATATAGATGAATCGGCGGAAAACTCACATAATTGTTTTGAGCTTTTCGAGACTTCCAAGATGCTACAAATAAACTTAGTCTTATAAAAAATTCAGAGAAGGCAAAATACGTGAGATCCTCCAGGGAAGATAAACAACTCGTACATTGCAGCATGTATCCGGGATTTTGACAATGTAGACAATATCTTGGTTGAGTTATTACATCAAAATATACCATAAAAGAGGAAAAGCACGGTTGGGAACTGTCAGTAGGTACTTATAAACATTCCAGAGGTGCTACGTTTCCGATATCTCTCCTGCAAAGCCTAGTTTATATGTATCTGACATTTAATTAGTAACACGTGCCAGTAAAACGTGAATCCTGACTCAAGAAAATAAATGGTATATTATTGGTAAGTAAAGTCCTCTACATGGTATATGGGCCAATATGAGAATCGGGACAATGGCAATCGAGAATAAATCCGGGATTGGCTGATTTATACGATTAATCCGATGTAGTGTTATTTATCAAGATGGCCAGAATCCGTTGGCTTAGCCTTGAGGGAATGATGCTAAAGGATCGGCTACCAAGAAAGAAGAAGACAACAAGACAACAGACCTGGGCTGTTGATGTTGGAGACATGCCGAAGACAGAAACGAGTGTTCAAGTATAATTTTGGAGGCCAAAGCAATATAAAATAAAATTTTCATAAAGATGAAGATCTAATGTTGCTATTTAAACGCTATAATTGTATCTAGTTCGCCGATGTAATGTTGCAGTTAAATTTTCTTTTATTTAAATAACAAATGTAATTGAAATTTTCTTTTTAACGCTTGTTTGGTATGGTATTAGGATATGGAGCGTAAGGTTCTGTATGGCTAGTACTTAAGTACCAGAATACCTTATATTAGTCAAGGATCTTATTTAAAGACATACGTGAAAATACTGTTGTTTGAAAAAATCTTTGTAAGGGTCTTTAGTACTATATGTTTGTATAATAACACTGTCATTACTTTTAATGGGAGGCCATTTAATAGGAAATAATTTCAAATAAAATAGCGTTTCAAATTATATAGTGGGCTTGTTACAAGTCAATTCCTACTGACCGGATTCGAACCGGCACCGCTTCTGACTCTAGAATGATGGTTGCTTTAGCACGCTTGGTCACTATCTCCTCATGAACTTCCTATGTTTAGTGCTTCTGTTAGTAATATTGTTTAATGCGGGTTAACTTCATTGCTATATTTCTTTTTGTTTATTTCTCAGCCCATCACATTTTCTATATCGGATTCTCCTACTACTCTTTGTTGATATAAATGATTCAGTTGACCATTTTTGTTATTCAAATTCATTCAGTTATCTTCTGATCACTCTTTCGATTCGACTGATACCCTCCATGGTCATTACCAATACCCCGTGGCCCAATCAAGTTAGTAACCAATTAGTGACATTGCTACTATAAACACATGCTAATTGCCATCCTATCAGTGATACACCATTGTTATGGAACTATTAATTATGTTAAGTTTGTTCGATAACGTCTGTCCGTGGATTGATTATTAATGTAACACAATGAATTAATTAACTATAGTATTTGGAATTAATTATAATTTTAGTTGAACTTAAAGTTAAATTATATTTTTATTAATTCACTCAGTAAAACTAATTTAAATGTTCATAATTATTATCAAACATTGTATTTCCACTGAACTGAATCTACAAGGGTTGGCTATGTTTCGGTGGTCACATAAAGTGGGTTGGTTATGTTAACATAAAATGTTATAAGTATTATGGTCGTCTGACAATGCTGCAATGCTTTGGAGAAGTTGTTAACTCACTGCTATTTCTTTCCAAGTTAAAGAGGAGAACTGTGCCAGTGAGCTAAATGGTTTGACAGATAATCACAGAGCACGCTTCCGTCTATCCTCATTTTGGGCCAATTTTGGACTCTACCTCGGTCTGGATTGCTTTGCTACTTAAGGAGTAACATTGCTATAATGACATCAAAAGTTATGTATTGTTCTGTGTGGCTAATACGAGGCAGTGAAACGCGAGAAAGTAGTAGAAAGCAAAGAGGAAAAACATACTTTCCGATTGTTGTGTGCAAAGTTTATTGGAAAGATAAGTATAAGTCACCTTGTATTTTTCTCCGTTAAACAGTTGTTCCAAATTTATATTACTGGATTGCTACTTTACAAAGTATAAATTTAAGTTTAATCTCTTCCTTTGTCTTAATTTTCCTAAATTGAATTGGGAATAACATTTAACAAGAAATTGGAGATACTTTGCTCTCATCATACAAATTTATTTTGATTTAAAATATTTTCATTTGGTATATTTTTATTAGTATACTCAACTTTTATTTAGAAAGGAAAAGTATATTTTGTAGAAATATGAAAAATTAGGCCTTTACCTAAATTTTTCAGACATTTTTTTATTCATATGTATAAGTGGTGGTTCTCATCTATCAATACAGCCTTAACTTTCTAAGTATTTTTAGGGATTTTAAAAGGTGGTGCCAATTCCTCCAAACTACACACATACTTTTTAATAAAAAAAAGGGGGACATAACATAACAAGCACATAACAAGAAAGTAAGAAATAGGTTTTTTTTTTCCATTCTGAAATTAAAATTGGTGCTGTTAGAAATATTCCATGCGAAAAAAACCAAATTGAATGTTTGGTTACTTCTTAAAAATTCAGTTTCTTTTCTAAATGAACGAGTTATCAGAAAATTACTATTATTAGTTTTTGTCTTAACTGTATAAAGTTCATTAATTTTTGGTATCGTTTGTTTTTCACTTTACCCATTCACACATCTTGACGTAATTTTCGAATCCATTTTTAACAGTTAAAAAACTTTTTTTTGCATGCTTTATCTCATAGAAATATAGTGCTCTCCTTCATCTATTTTCATCTGTCAATAAATCAATTTAAAAAAAAAAAGTGACATCCCTTGTTCAGCTCCTCAGGTAATCTTTGCATTTTATGAAAGCTGAGGTATAAATTTCAAATTTTTTCAAAATTCTTTCAAAAGTTCTGTGTGAGGACTAAAACACAGCGTGTCAAAAAAAGCCAGAAGGTGCAAAGTAACCTCTTTGACGGTACCAACTTATTTCTTGTGACTGTTGATTTATTGTTAGTTATATTAATTTATTGGTCTTATTTAAGTATCTGCTGTTGTAAATTCTATATTTATCAGTTCTGTTATTGTTACTCTAAAATTTTATTTCATCTTAATATCTTTTTTTTCTAATGAGGTGTAGATAGTTGACGTAGATTAATGATTGGAGAAGTTTGTCGGGGGGGGGGTCATTAAAGAACAACAAAGGCCTGGGATGCAGGCCTACCTTCTACGCCATAACCCCTGATGAAAACCTGAAACTCAGGTCGAAACAGCGGCATAAAATAAATAAATATGGTTTTGTTTATTTATGTTGTTCTTTGCTGACCGCACCCCCCGACAAACTTCTCCAATCTTTTTTTTCTGTTCATGTTTTCCTTAATTTCACTTTTTTTCCCATTATTTTGTTAAATCCATAAATGTTATTATCTTTACTTTTATCAAGAATCTATTTGTTTTATCTTAATTTTTTTAATTTATAACATTGTATATAGTTTGGGGTGTCTTTTGTATGAGACTATACTCCCCATAATCAATGGTTAAAAAAAAAAAAATGTTCCTCTTACATTAACCATGTAAGGCCAACCTGGTCGATCTGTTATTAAATAAATAAATAAATTACGTGATATTTTTCCTCTTTAAATAATGATATGTTTGCACTATCATAGTTTTTTTTATTTGTTATTAATAATAAAATTGGTTATAAATTATTATTTGTAAGAATTGGTGTGACTCATATAGCCTTTGTAATACGAGACAGTCCTTTATAGAATTAGTTGTAGTGAGAGGGGACAATATGGGCTAGGAATTGTATCGCTTTAGGAAAGAGAAGCACTCTGCTCGTTTGTCTTAATCCTCTAGCGCCTGCTACCAATAAGTCATCATTAAGTGCGGGCTGTCTCGGTCCTGTGGGTCGAGTCTTTTCGTCTGATAACATTTAGTCATTTAATCCTTTGTTATATGCTATTTATTTAATCTATACTCACTGTTTCCGTCTTTAATTGACCAATTAAAGTTATACAAATATTTGAAATGAAATGAGAAATTGATCTTTATTATGAGATACTTGATATCCTAAGAATAACAATGTAAACAATGCGAGCATTCTGGCTATATTATGTGATGTTAAGCAAAATTAAGTAAAATAATAATTATGTATATAAAATAAGAAATAAGATACAAAATGATACATATTTCATATTAATGCAACCTTCTATGGATATTTATTATTTACAAGTATACGGAAGATTTATAATCGAGCAGATGAACTTTCATTTCGTAATTCATGTTAAAAAGGAAATTTGACGAATGCATGTGGGTGAGAAATTCTTTGTAGTTCGAAAAATATAGGATTTTTTAAAGGAAGTAGTTTCATGGAAAGGTGTGTACAAATCAGTAGGTCTGGATCTTGTGTTTAAAAGTTGGACAATACAGGAAAATTTTTTGGTTCATAAAGTTTGAAATATAAATGTGCCAAATAGGTATTGTCTTCGCATATTGGGAACCAACATTGCTCTGGATAACAGATATGAGAATGTTTTGTAGAACTGAGGACGAATCTTATGAAACAGTTCATTAATCTTTTGAGTCTCATCTCATAACGGCTTAACGAAGAATACAAAACATATATTTTTAGGTTAGTGGAAATTTACTGAGTACCACTGTGAAGTAAAATGCTCACCTACGCCAGCACTACTATAAGAACCATTTATGTTTTCGCAGTTATTAAAAACGTTTAGAATCTTTGACATGCTCTGTTAATTGTAAATGGGCATTCACTTCAAAAAGAAAAAGACAATAAAAATTTATGACAAGCTGCAGTAAAAAATGTTTAAAAAACATGAAAATTTTTTCACAGTTAACGACTATCAGGAAATGAAATATCCAATAAAATAGTATCACCCTCGCCCCTCGCCTCCCCAAAATGGTAAAATTGCCTAAGAAATAGATTAGATTGGTTTATTTATTAATTAGTTTTTAAGATATATGTACAAATGGTTTTATCATTCACTATTAAATTAATAGTTGCGCATTTAAACTACAGTGATAGATGTACTCAACTCCTCGTGGAAGGAGCCGCAGTGGATAGCCCCTGGTCTACTAACCCAAGTTATTTATTGTTTGTTTTTTTAAAGACTGATATATTCTTTATTAATAAATGTTTTGAAGGCAGGGTAAGACCTAGCCTAACTCCGGGATTATGGGGAGCGCTCTGGGAAAGATACATATATTTAGGGTAACACATATGTATCCATCCATACTTAAAACTCTCAATACAGGTACAAGCATATGCATACTGGTGTTATTGCTGTTTCAAAAGCAGCATTCTGTCTCGATTCCTTCATTTCAACGAAATTATACTTGCGGTTTCTTCTCCCAACTTTCATATTTTTGTATTTCTTCCCTTCTTTGTTGCTTTGCTGATAAAACTTGCGTTTTAAAATTATTCTTTTTTATTAAACTAGTGTGACATTCCTAATGACGGTTTAGGACAGAAAGGTGGATAATAGTTGTTTATTTCATTGCTTACGTTTATTTGGTATTTTTTACTAATTGGTTATTATAAAATTTCGTCAGGTCTGATTTGAGATAGTTTAATATCATCGATATTAAGCTACCAATGGTTATATTAAAGTTACTCTCAATATTTTCTCATATACTCCTAGAATTCATCTGAGAACATTTGGGTAAAACGACAAAAATGTTTACTTTGCTGTATAAATTTTAGTTTATTTAAAACTATCAATTCTACTTATAGTAATACTTTTATCTTTATAGTCTACTCTAAACTATGGCATGTTCGGTATAACCTGAGTTACGGAAATTTGTTGAGCTTAGTGCCTACTTAGCACGAAATAAACTTTATACCATAACTCAAAACATTTTGTTTTTCTTTAGTACGATGAGAGATAGGAAAAAAATGCAGTACAGCATATAGGAATACTGGATATATCTTACAAACATTTTTGTTCAATATTGTCATCGTTAAAATAATTCATTGTCACTTCTGTTCAATCTGAAATTTTTCGTCATAGAAATAAGGATGGCAAGGATTCCATTAAGGTCATCTGGGAATCTGAAGTAAAACAATGTGAAAACATATATTAAAAAGAAGCAAATCCAAGTTGTAGCGTTTGGAACACGCCTTCTAAACTTGAGCCATTACAGCTCTAATCCTTGTTCGTCAAGTTGTTCCGCAGTTCTAAACCAGATAAAGAGGAAAAACCATTTGAATATTTTGATTAATAATTTTACAAGTATAATTTAATTTAAATGTATTGTGTGAATGTTTCATAACACAATTATTCTATTTGGGGATTTTTCGAAGGATATAGCATTTAATATTAACTTTTCAAGATGGTTGCGATGACAATTTATGAAAACTACTAATTATGGCTGCCTTTAAATCTTAAATAATGCGTTAAAGTTGGATTGGTATAACTATCGTTTAGTCTTAGCACAATCCCTTGGTAATATTATTTAATCTTCCACGAACTAATAGCTAATATCTAATCTGAATCAATTAATCGTTTGTAGAGCAAAATAAAAATATATATGTATAAAATACCTACTTATTATTTAGTGTATAAATGTAGTATATTAATAGAAAACAACTGGTCTAGTTAAATTTATGCAATTGCAATCTATGAATAATGTATGAAATAGTGATAAATCAATATGTTGTGTCTGTGTATAATATATATATATATAAATGGCTACAGGCTGTCAGCTGTGAATGTCAGCTTACCGAGTACCTGATCAGCTGTTCACTGTGTACGTATAGCGGGACGGATCCCATCAATAAACACATTTGGCGCCATTGACTCTCCACATACAGTGGACTTCACTATAACCCTTAAAATACCTTTGGGTAAAAGAAGGAAGCATTTGTCATTAACATTTATTGTACTTAATTATTATCTATTTTCACAGGAGGATACGAAAAAAAAATCAATAAACAGTGTTGATTTGATGTTCAGAGCGAGTTGTTCTCTTTATCTACTTCCTTTTTTTATAATTGTCTCCCCGCGGTGCCGAAATCCGGGACCTTTGGTTATTGGAAAATGTCTTCTCTCTGAATTACGGCCAGTAACTGAATAGTGCGAGCTGCAGCCTATCCATCTCAAGCACCAGACAACCAATCTGTAGCTGCAGGGAAAGACGTTTAGCTGCCAAGAAATTTTCAGAGACGGAAGTTCGAGAAGGAGCCATAAAACAAGCAGAAGGAGACATGCTATCGTGCGGGAATATAAAGATATTTTTTTTAATGAAGGTGAGACGCGGGTATGACTGTGAAAACCGTGAATGAGATCCCGTTGAAACAAGAGAGGTAAAAGAAAGGCGGTACCCGCAGGCGTTGTGAAATCACAACAGGGAGGAGCTGAATAGTTTGAAAAAACAAAGAATTATCATTGATAGCACATCACCATAACCCAGCCTATTGTGGGCAGTGAAGAAAAAGAGTGTGCTGGGGATAGCAAGGAGGGTTGTCATTGATTACAGGAAACTGAATGAGAACACGGTGGATAAAAAATACCCAATACCCCTATTCGAGGACATCCTGGATAGGTTAGGTGGTGCAAAAATATTTAGCACACTGGATTGAAAAGCAGGGTACCACCTGATAACAATGCACCCGAGAGACCGGCACAAGACAGCTTTTACGTTCGGGTGAGAACATTACGAGTTTACACAAATGCCGTTTGGATTAAAAAATGTTCCCATCACATTTCAGCATCTTATGAACGAATTTCTACGGGGCATTGATGAGTCCATGTGTCAGATTTATATAGATGACCTGCTACTCTTTAGTAAATCAGAGACCGAACATGTACCTCATCTGGAAAGCGTGTTTCGAAGGATTAGGGAATTTGGACTAAAACTATCAAGAGAAAAATCACTACTAGGTCAGAAGCAGATCAATTTTTAGGACATACTTTCCCAAAAGAGGGAGTAAAGTTAAGTTAAGCTCAGAAAGTGGAAGCTATACAAAGGATGGTGGTTCCGCGAGATGTGATAGGAGTTCGAAAACTGTTGAGGACCTTGAATTATTACCGACGGTTCGTGCCGCAGATGGCGGAGTACCTGGCACCCCTTAATAATCTATTGAGGAAGGGGCGGAAATCATTGTGACACCAGTAATGGAGGACAATATTCGGCGTTGCTAGGAGCAGCTGCAACGAGAAGCTGTGGTGGCGTGCCCCGATTTTCACAAAACGTTTACAATTACGACGGACGCGAGTGAATACGCGCTGGGTGCAGTATTATCTCAGGAGGGTGAAGGGGGCGAGCGACCCGTGGCTGACGCAAGCAGGTGTCTCACAGACTCCGAAACTAGGTACAGCGCTTTGGAGAGAGAATTGTTGGGAATAGTGTGGACCGCTGACCTTACGTGTTCGGGAGGCGGGATTGCGTTCATACCGATCACAGACCGCTGTAATGGGTCGGTAAATTAAAAGAGTCCTCAGCTAGGGTTAATAGGTGGAAAGAGTTGTTGAGCCAGTACAACCTGGACATTGTATACAAATATGAGAAAGAAAATGTAGTAGTTGACCTGTTGTCGAGGGCTATAATGGTGAACGCGATTGAAGAAGATAAAGGAGAACCATCCGGAGGTAAATTTCTGCGAGAATGGACACCAGGAGTGGAGGAAGGAGGAGATATGGCAGAAGATACTGACCAAGAAGAATCGTCGGTTGGGAAGGACCAGCTAGATGAAAGACAAAAGGACATGGTGTACTTTACTGTGTGAATAGCTGATGTTTTGTCAACGTTTTTGTGTTCTTATATTTTTGTTAAGTTCTTATGTACTGGCATTTTATATTATTTTTTTTTACGAGGATTGTTCGTAAACCGGTGGTGGGGAGTTATAGACTGTCAGCTGACCGAGTACCTGATCAGCTGTTCCCTGTGTATATAGGGGGACGGATTTCATCAATAAGCAGTGTGTATGTATATAATTAGGTTAAGTTCATTGTATATATTGTATTTGTTTAAAAATAAAGACATTTGGAGGTAAAAAAGAAAAAAAAAATCAATACACAGTGTTGATTTGATGTTCAGAGTGAGTTGTTCTCTCTACCTGCTTCCTATAAGTCTCTTCCCGCGGTCACGTAACTTTATATATATACTAAGAGCTATGAATATTGTTTAGAATTGCAATCTATTTCTTCCATCTTTATTTTATTTTAATATAATTTATAAACATATTAAAAATAGATAATGTATTTTAATCGATATATACTTGAAGTCAAACGCTTAAATTAATTATTTTTTATATAATTATAATGATTAATTAATTGCATCACATACTTCGTTCAATTTCATTCATTAATATGTGTATAAATTATAATTTGATTTGTTATCTCTTGAAGTTAGGT
Organism: Halyomorpha halys; assembly: GCF_000696795.3. Classification (NCBI taxonomy): domain Eukaryota; kingdom Metazoa; phylum Arthropoda; class Insecta; order Hemiptera; family Pentatomidae; genus Halyomorpha; species Halyomorpha halys. Next base: position 1,368,382 of record NW_027105190.1, on the reverse strand, counting down.
ATACATGCTTATCAGTGTTTCAAAATATGTCATTTAGATAATACTTAATATGAATAATTTTTAATACAAGAATATAGTTTTCTAATTCCTATTAGATGTATCCTTTATTAATTTCACATCAATAAAATAACCCTGTTGAAGTTTTGTGACGGTTCGTCCATCTTGTGGATCCTTTTTAATTTTTTAATTTTCTAACCTATTTATATTATCTTATATTTAATATGTACCACTTACATGGTAGTCCTTGTTACAAAGTTTTCGTCATGTCTAATTTTTTGAAAATATTCAAATTTTCTCCTCATTCTTATGGTTAATTTGCATACCTTCAAAACCTTCCATTGTTTACCGATAATTTTTGTTCAATTTCCAATACAAAATTTGTCATTTATTTTTGAAAAAATGTAACTCTAATATAACTATATTTAAGAGATTTCATTACATATCTATACAGCAATCCAATTTTTGTAGTCAATTACCCTTTGATAGTGTATAATTTTGCTATTGCATTGTTCATAATGTACTGAAACATGTTTCCTGGTTGCTTGTTTGGTATTAGTTATTGTTAACTTATGTAATATTTCAGTTTATCTTTTGTTGATTTTGTTAACTGGTAATTTAGAAATTGATTTTAGTAATTATATCTGCTTAATATGCTCCTGCCCTAGATGTGTTATGTAATTTACTACTTGTTATGTCTTTTGTGATGTGTGTTACTCTAAAATTTTCCTTGTTCTATTGTTCTCTGCTTTGTCTATTACCGCTGTTTTTTCAAGATAAAAATTGTAGTTTTTACCTACTGCATCTTTGCATAACATGCAACAAAAAGCTGATGAGTTGATTTTTGGGGATTATCTGTATTCATTCTACGTTGTTTTATTTTATTTTCTCAATGCTTCGCTATTGTTATATTTGAGAATGGATATTTTGCTATATTTAATGAACACAATTGATAGTCGCATTATATATTATAATATATAGTTAAAAGTTATCATTTACGTATCCCCATTTATATATAGAGATGATAGATCGGTAAATATAACAGCAAACTTTGTCTTATCATTGTTTATACTGGTCATTTTTTCTTATTCTTTAAGAAAATTTGATTATCTATGGCATTGTCTAGTATATACTACATGAAATATGAACAGTTTTTAAATAATAACCCTAAATGTGGTTCAATATTAGTTCTATATTGAAACAATTTGGAACGACTGACCGATCAAAGTGTGGTAAAAGATTTTTTAGGAGTGGAACAAAGTTGATATTCGTTTTTAGCACCTCCTTCACTGAAGAAAACCTTAAATACCAATTTTAGAAAAAAAAACAAAAAAAAAACAACTATATTTTGGCTGAAAGTTTCGCCCTACATCGATCGGTTTGATTCCTTTTTAATTTTTTTATTTTCTAACCTCTTTATTTTTAATATATACTATTGATACATACAATTTACATGATATTCATTTTTAAAAATCAAAAAAATAGAAATAACTTCAATACTACTCGAGCAATCTACGAGTACTACAGTATTTAGTAGTTTATGACGAAACTAAAAACAAATATGAAATTCTATTTTTTTAAAAAAAAATTGCTGACCTACTTTAGTCCGAGCCACATCATGTTTTTGTAATTTCACGTAAATATAATATAGCTTAATAGAATTAGTTATGATTTTTCTTATTCCTCGGCAAGAGACGAATCGATGGTGTACAATAACAGTGAAAAGAAAGCATACTTAAGCTACAATCCAAAAACGCTCAATTTTTTTCTTAACTTTTTTTCTACTCGAGGATTCAGGGATTTCATTATCTTTAAACCTTAGCATGGCGAAGGGGAATATTTTGAAAAAAAAAAAAAAATGCACGTACATTGGTCCAGTAATTCAAAAGTTTATTTTGGACCAAAATTCGACCATTCCTTTTATACATATAGATATTTTATTTTCTATATTATTTATAATATGTTTAGTTAGTTCCCGAGATGGAAAAAAAAACAAACGAAAATTACATAATTGCCTTTGAATAACAAATCAGTAAAAGCCCTTATAATGTTGTTATTTATCTATTTAATAAAGGAGGTAAGAAGAAAAAAAATCACTAAATTATTACTATAATTAATTATTTACAACTGTATTCTTTTAGTTTCTGTTATAATGTTATTTTATGAAATAAAATAATTTTATAATAATTTAAGGCTATAATCTTTTTTTACAAAAAAAAAAAATGTCTGAAGCAATATCAATATAGTTCCATTATGTAATTATTTTTGTCATTGAAACAAATATAAATTGATTACGTTAGGGCAATTTACACTTTTTGCTTTTCTAAACAAGACCTTTTATGTTAGTTTTTCCTGATATTCCTCAAACAACGGTGAAATAGTCCAAGTTTTCCGTCAAAAGCGCCATTAATACATTGCTTGTTTGGCGATGAAGTTTGCATGACTCCTCTCAACAGCTCCCTGTTTTCCCTCTTTGTTTGACCATAAAATAGAAAATAGTACTAATTGACTTTTCCCCCTACTTGCGTAAATAGAAGTGTTGATAAATAGTAGCTTAGAGAACCTAGTTTATCCCTCGCTCTTTGAACTTTAGAATTGTTTAAATTCAAACCAGTTTATACAATTATTTTCAAACAAACAGACTGAGGAAACTCACAAGCACATTCCAAATAAGAACAATTTCATAACAGTAATAATTTCATATTTAAATTATTTCATTGGTTTCAATTATTTAGTTTGTTATTGTTTTTTGTGAATTGTTTCTTTCTCGGTGTTCAGATTCCGAATGTAGGAATATTTTATGCTATGCCTTTTAAACTTCAATTTTAATTCACGAATTTGGGAAACTAATAATTAAATGATGTAATGAGATGAAGTGAATAATTCTTCCATAGTAACTTATAAGCTTATAATTTTTTATTTATCTTTAGTTATATATTTATAGTTTATATTTGCCTACGTTCAGCGGAGAGGGGAGGAGGAGTTAAAATAGAAGATATAGTCACAAGAGGAATAAAAAAAATAAAATAAAGAATAAATCGCTCCTTAGGCGCCACGTTTTTTCCCCCTTGAAAATTACGAAAACCCCGAAACAATATGCCCACAATATAACTACCACATAGCTCTGTATAAACAATTATCGAACTATGACAATATCTTCACATGTAAATAAATAGCAAACATCGGTGTGATTCCTTCTCACCTGTGGAATTATCGTAATATTAAGAGAACAACAAAAAGGAAAGAAGTAAATTAACAAGTTAAAAGCAATGTATATGTATAAGAAATTTAAGCATGTGTGTAATCAATGTGATATGTATAAGAAAATAACAAGCAGAGCTATATAAGCAAATGTTTTATATTAATAAAAATGTATATGTACACAAAATGGAAAAGAATATATCAAAAAAAATATAACTTATAGATTGACCTTACTTTAACTTATTTTAACTTAAATTATACAAAAGAAGAACATAAAATAAACAAAAAGCTTAGTTCAAACCGCACGTAGTCCTCGGTTGTACTCCTGCCAGAACACAGGGTTGTCCGCTCTCCTTTTCGGCCACCGTCTTGCCTTCCCAAGAAATATGAAGACAATCCCTGCCAACCCTTACTATATAGGACGCGCTGAAGGAAGTTCTGCCCACTTCTAGTGTTGATGACCGCCCTTTGAAGTAGAACACCATAATTTAGAAAACCAAAGCATAAAAGATATAATTGTTATATGGTGGTATTTCAATGCAAAAAGTAAAGACACAGGGCCTGATTAACTATAACTACTTGGTATTGAACAATGGTAATGTGTTCCAAAACTAAACAGTAAACTTCTGAAAAACAATTCCCCTTATCTACAGTGTTTTATTTAACCATGCCAACCGTAACAAACTTTTTTTTATTTTATTTTACTTCATCCATTATAACGTTTCAGCTTTAATTTGAGTGAAGTTACCAATAATGTTATGTGTAAATAGTTTCTCCTTATTTTACACTTGAATCCATTGTTTGGAAATTATAGGCGAAAAACTGAAAAAAACGGCCTATTGGAATGATAGAAACTAATTTTGGAAATTATTTGCAGACGGGTTTTATGCATCTGGCCCCAATATTATAACGGCTGTAGACCAAATAGTCTACTGAACTGGTGTTGAAAAAGATCTGCTTCTGAGGTTAAGTCAAGTGTGGAGTGATATTTTTCAGTTTTTGTTTTGCGTAGATTACGAATATGATCCAGAATTCAAAATTGGTAGCTTTATTATTGTTTAAGTCAAAATAAAATTTGCAATTGTTTTTTTAGGCTCGGTATATAGCGATTTCGAAACATTTTATTTATTTATTTAATAATTAATTTAAATAATAAATAATTTGCTTTTTTAATTCTATCAAACTGTAAAATTTTTTTTATAAAATCTCACCAGCCTGTTGTTTTGTAGTCAAGAAAAAGGTTTTGTATTTTTATTTTCTCTTCTGACAGTTTAATTAGAAAGCAGTCTCCAATAAAATATTATGTTAATCTCCTATAGATATTATAGATATAATTAACAGACCAGGGACCGTTTTAGGCCTGCAGAAATACGTTTTCGTATTTTGGATTCTATGAAGTATACATCAGTTTTTGACAAAATTTGAAAAAAAAAATCGGTCTTTGGCTTACGGTTTACAATATACAACTTGCCCGAACTAACAAAATATGGCACTCATTCAACACATAATTTGGTATTGTTTAATTTCTTCTTCCATGACTGTTGCACCGTTTAGGAATTATCTGCTAAAAATCGATAAAAAATAGTATTTTTTTAAAATGCTATCAAACTGTAAACGGTTTTTTATAAAATCATTTATTATACTAGCCTGTTTAGTAGCCCAGAAAAATGTTTTGTCTTTTTATGTTTCCTCTTAACAGTTTCATAATGAAGCAGTCTGCTATGAGATAATAAGTTAATCTCCTTAAGATGCCATATTAATTTTAGATGAGTGTCTTTTTGTTTGTTTTAACAATTTTACCCTCGGCTAAGTGTTTATTATAATATTTTTTCTCATTTTGAGAAATTGATTTTAATTGATCTTGACTTTTTTTCTTAAAGAAAAAATTATCAAGTCAGCCTCACTTCAAAAATTATAATCTCATAAATCAACAGTCCGGAATCTATCAAGTGTGTTATTAATCACGCGATGAAGGGACGGTCGGAATGTAATTAATTTTATTTTACAGAACTGGAATAAAAAATCTGGCACAAGGAATTAATTTCGATGCTGGTATACGAAATAAAAATTGGAAGAGGAATGCTATATATTGGTTTCTATTGGATTCGAGATATTTATTTTTTGTGAAGGGTTCACGTTTGTATTCAAGTGCTGAGCAGATATTTTTAATTACTATACTGGACTTATTTTCAACTTCTTCATAAAAACGAACCAATAATTCTACCCTCTATTTTTTATTCAGGTTCTTTATAGGTTATACTATTGCAAATATGAATTTTTATAAATTTTTCAACCGTCATTTTATTTTCTTCATTTCCATGTAACTATGACATATCCTCTACGTAACATTAAAATCTATTGTTGATTCTTCAGCATATACATCATCAGTTTTATTTTCTCAAGTATTAAACCATCACTCCAAAGGTAAACTTGAGATTCGAGTAACCCTAAGATAGTTTTAGGTTTATTCCAGAAGATGTATTTATTCCTCATTTAGCGGGACTCTTCACCCTAACATTGTTCTTGAATTCATGTTTACTTGTAGATAAAATTAATACTAATTAATTAGGAGTCAATAAAAATGTTTTTGTTTAATATCTCTGGTGCTGTTTTTTAGTGATGATTATCGTCTTAAAAAGTTTCGCTGCTTGAAAGGCGTACTTCCGTTGTCTTATGCTTGGCCTTAAGCATATTCCCTTTACATTAATCATTTTGGCCTATGCAATAATGTATATGCTACTAAGTTCTTTTGTCTTTTGTTTAAAGTGGTATTATGTTTTAACTATCAATTTTCACCTTAGTTTATAATTAAATTTTATTAGCTGATTGAATATATTCATGGGTTTTCAATAATATAGTGTGACTCACTCCCTAACATCCCATCCTATGACCCTTCTCCACGAAAATGCTGCCCTTGCTCCGTGACTCATAGGTTTTTCTTCCCATCAATAATCTACTAAATTAAGGCTAATGCGATTCGGATATTTCTTTTGATAGATGGTGACTTGAGGCTTTCTCAGGATTATATTTCACTTGGAAAACAAAATGGAAATACTATGAGTGAAAAAAGTATAGGACAACTATATAATGACCGAACATTATCGTACAACAAATTCAAGTACAAGTAAGGGATTGATATTCACACAACTAATGTAATGGTAGTTTTCATCAACATCAAGCTTTTTATTAATTTACCTAGCTGGTTAAGAAGGTTTAGCTGCTATAGAAGTTAGTTAATCTACCAACTTATCCAGATTTGTTTAATTTACAATGTAATTCGTATAGAAGTGGAAGTTGGCGAAAATTAATGGTTACACAATGTAAAACTGCTAGATTTTCATCTAGCAAATAAAACTGAAGCAACTGAAACGGCTTTTCTCATTGGCTCCCCAATTCTTCCAGAGACTGCGTAACAGTAAACCATAAATTGAGCATGTGCTGATCACTCCCGGCTTCAGTTTAGGGCAAAGCTGAATTCCTTCCAAATAAGTGTTTAGAAAATTATCTTGCTTAAATTCAGTTTTCTTAAAAGTGCATTTTGAGGCACTTTTATTGTGTATTAAAACCTGAAGCTGTCAAAACCTTTCAGATAGCATTCAAACATCATAAAAACGAAAATAAAAAAGTAGTTCTATAAATAGCTTCTCATGAAATATGTATAATCGGATCCTCTCGTGGCCCACTTAGTTTAAAATGGATCTCGAGGACCGATGGTTGGGTCATCAGTTTCGGTCATAACACTTATGCTTCAGTTGGTTATTTAGAGCCTAGCAGCCTACGGGCCTCTTCGTATCGTGTCTGTAATTCAGATTGTCGTTTAACTATCCATTTGCATTTTCTTTCACCTGTCGTGGGGTTTATAAAGTTGTTGAGCTCTTCAGGATCAAGGTTCTATAGTTCACGAGAGAAAAGTATATTGGCTGATATTTTGGGCAAATGTTCTCTAGGTTTCTTTTCATTCATTTACATCTTCCATTATTTTGGTATGATTTTTCACCAGTTTAACATTAGTTCCATGTTCCTTACTTAGTATGATATATTCTCCTGAATCATTCTTTATAACAAAGCACAAAATAATATAAATCGACGAAATTACCGCGATGACAAAAAGATTGACGCCTACGTGACCATAAAATAAATATACAAACACTTTAGCCTGTTACATCGGGAAATTTACATGAAACCCCACTATATATAATGCAAACAGCCATTGTTGTAACCAACAATTATACTTGGTGCACACATGACCCGGAACGACTAACTACTAGCCATAGAGGAGCTAACAGCCAACAATATAACTCACATTAATTGCCGAGGGAGGCGTCCAATCTATGCCTGGAGATGAGCTCCATTACAATGGCTCAAGATCAATACGACCTATCCACTTTGCCTTAGTTGAACTTGATTGACACAGATCAAGGTTTAAACTCCCTCTTGTCATCGTTTATACCAATTCAATGCCTGTTTCGTTTTGGAAAACCGGCTTGTTTACTTGTTAGCGTGTACTTTATTTTATGAAAAAATAAGGTTTTAAATGTGTTTAAATATTTTTGTCAATTACTTCCCTTTTTCTTTTTGGTAATTAAAAGATCCTCCTTTTGAATATTTCACGTTCCACTTTTTCTATTGATGGTAGTGCATATAGAAAAAAATTTGAACTCTGGCTGGTACATTCTGGTGACGATACTCATTGTAGACGCGGAAACTGTAAAACTACATTTAACCACATTGACGAAATTTAGTCAAGAATTTCAGTGCCACTCTGTACGGGATACCCCAGGGATTCTTTTCTGATTCCTCTACAATGAATTGGTCCCAGGACTTCATCTTCTGGCTACGCACTCCGTTTCGGTATACCCTATACCTATGCTTGGATTCTTCTCGAATTGCAGGCATCCTCTCGTCGTTTCTGCACTCCTGGTACCTACGCCTGGCCCTGTAGTATTCTTTTTTTAACTGCGTCAGAGCCGGCGTCCACCATGGAACCGGACGTACTCTCGCCCTTCGGCGTTGGAGGGTAATACTCGCCGCTTCAGTGATGGCGCCCGTAAGCATTGCCACTCTGCGGTCAATCTCGGGCTCCTCATCTATCGGGGTCATCTCCTCCCATTCTCTGTCAGCCAGTATTCCCTCCAATTCGCTGGAAAACGCTCTCCAGTTCACCGATCGAGTCACAAAGCCCTTTTCTACTTCTGGGGCACCGGCTTCCTTCTCCACCACACTGAAGGCTATGACCCGGTGGTCGGACCTCGTGTCTGACCGTAGAGTCTAGTCTACAATACGCTTTGCTATGGGAGCCGTGGCAAGTGTCACATCTATCCAACTCTGGCCCCGCGCTCCAACAAATGTGGGACCAGAAGGCTCGTTCATGATAACCAGCTGACACCTCGCCTTCTACCAACCTCCCTCTAGCGTCCGTGAGAACAGAACCACAGGCCGTGCTCCACGAATTGGTGTCGGAACAGACTATCACGCTTTTATACTTTAGCGCGACAGCCTCCACAGCAGCTATATTATCCTCTACATTGATATTTACATTCGCTTGACACATTCGCTTTCTTTTCCCAGCTTCCGCTATCCTCTTCATCGCCGTCTGTAGAGGTATCCGATTTAAGGTTCCTTCCCCTACAGAACGGTGTCTGGCTGGACCTTTGGGGCATTGGGGCCGGTTCCGCGCCCTCATATTTCCTCCTCTTTTTTACCGGAATTTGCACTGAAGGCCCAGCTCCCATCGTCTTCAGTTCCTCTACTGCTCTTCGGTCCTCATTCCCCTTTTCTCTTCCTTTAGCCCTACACTCGGCCGTATTTTCTAAGAGGGTGCGGGCTTCTTCGCCGACTTTCCCTTCCAGGTCTTTTATCATTCGAGAAACCCTTTTCAGTGTCGGCGACACCCATTCTTTTTTCTTTTGATCATAGACCACTCCTATGGCGTCCCCTATAGCCTCTGCTACCATTGGAGCCACAATCTGGGAAATCTTTTTCCAATGACCTTGTGTAGATAATCGATATACATTGCTTCTTTTACCATTTCGGTTACAATTTGCGGGATAATTTCCCATTGGGGTTCCAGTCTTACTATTACATTAGCTAGTTCTCTCAGGTGGCCATTCAGGTATTTCTGTATCTCAGGTGATAACTTTTTCCTCTCCAAGTAGCTTTTCAGTCGTCCTTGAATTACTTCCGCTCACTGGACGGGACCCTCTCCAAACTGCTCCCCTCACAAAGCTACGTCCTCAAATCCTGGATGGCATCGACACAATGATTCGCAGAAGTGTTAAATCCATTATAGGGCTCCCTGCGAACACCTCCACGGCGATGTTGTATGATCCGAGGAGGTACCGAGGTTTGGCCTGTTGCGCTGCCAATGCGCTCCCCTACAACACTGGTCTATTGGTCAGCGGCTGTCAAATGTACCCGATGCTCTGTTCCAGTCCACTTTCGATTGTTCAGCTGAGATCGCTGAATGTGCCGATAGATTGAGCGTTGATCAGGGGCATCGGAGTGTGAAAGCTCTACGACAGTCGCTACGTGAAAATGCGTTCGAGGAATGGGCTAACTACAGGTGGCAGGGTATTGGAGTACGCCATTTCAAAGGGACCCCGAGAGCAAATAAGTTTATATACGATAAACAAATACTTACGGGCTCTGAATAGTCCAATTCCCTGAAATTGAATATAAACTATGCACCCCTACGTGGAGTCCCAGGTTTCAGCCGAGAAGTTGGGTCCCTCTGTCGCAAATGCAATAGATAGCCGAAAACACCAGCACATGTGTTGGGGAAATGCCCCAACAACTCCCTCCTCATAACACGCCGACATCATTGAGTGAAATACGAATTAATGAAGCTCCTGAAAGAAAGAGAATTTGCCTGCTTTGACGAGATCTACTGCGTAGATACGGAAGGATTCAACAAGATATGCGGATATTGTTGCTTTTCCTAAGAAGGGGAAGTCGGCAATTATTCTGGATCCCACCGTGAGATATGAAAATGACGACCTTGACCAGGCATATAAGGTATATAGGGAAAAGAAGGAAATCTACGATAAATGTATCCCTTTCCTGAAGGAGAAGTTCCTTGAGGGCTTCGGAAAACGAGACTTCAACGTGAAAGGCCTCTGGTTCGGAGCCCGTGTAACGATTCCCAGCACAACTAGGAGTTTCATGGAGGAGCTTGAGGTCGATGTCCAGGACTTGGCTAGGTTGACAGAGAATATAATACTTGACTCCCTGGGAATCATGCACCACCACATGCATGGAAATTAATGAGTGGGGGAGTTATCCTGAGGAGGGGTTTGTTGTTTTATCTATTACTTTATTATTTTAAATATTTTAATATTTGTTATGTAGGGGAATTTGTTGATCAAATGAAATAGGGGTTGTGAAATAGAAGGGAAAGAAAAAAAAAAGAAATAAATTGAAAAACTTGTAGTTAGTATCAAAACGAGTTGTAGACTGGTATTCAGTGTAAAAGAAAACTGTAAAAAAAAAAAGTTATCTTTCTATTATATTATATCATATAAAAATATGTAATTTATATATGTCCAGTCACGGATTAATCAGTATGCTGTGTAATATAGCGACCCGATGTATTTGGGCAGCATGAATGAATAAAGTATTTCTTTCTCTCTCTCTAGACTTAATCCAAAGATAATACTGTAGTAGACTTTCTCTGTTGAAGTCCTGCAGACTTTCGCAAACCTATTACAGTTAGTTCCAATTAACCCCAGTGGACGGTATAGTCTATGGTACGTAGATTACAAAATAAAAATAACCATTTTTTTTTTGTCAGAATTGCAATTATTATAGGGAAGTAGCGATATGTTATTATTTGTTTAAGGCATTGAATATTGATATATAAATAATTTATGTTATTCTTCTACCACAATATGATATGGTATAGCCTCTGAAACTCCAAATAAGCCCCTTTAAAAACGAAATTGTGATAGGTTAGGAAAAGTTCTGAGGATCTGAGTGATTTTTTGAGTCAAATCTAAAAAAAAATTATAGATCTCTAGATTTTTGAGTTTGATTGAGAAATTTCATTAGTGAAAGTAATAAATCAAAAAGCGATTTATGAAGAAATTAAAGTTTGAGAAACTGACTAGGGAGAATACTTTTTTTTTCTTGTAAAAACAAAGCTTTTGAGAGTTAATCGTAGGTTTGGTTTATATAATATAAGTCTTTAATATTTAAATAATAATCTAAGAAATGTTGAATCCCATGTACCCCCGTACGGAGGAGCCCTTCGGCTCTGTGCTCACCCACAGAGGACACGTTAGACTGGTACGTTATGAGGGAGGGGACACCTTGATGTATCTCTTGGGGAATACATTTGATAGTATCACGTATCATGACGGATTGCTATGCATGTAGAGCTCAACGGAGTGAAATTTGACTGAGGAATATCATAGCAGTAAATTTCGTATTATTTCTTAAAAACGTTGAAATGTTTACTAAAATTACTATCATCTTCTAGTTATTTCTATTATTTCTTCATTGGTGTTGTCATGTAATAAATATGAGAGTGAATAATTAATGGAGAATAATTAAATATCTCATTTAGTTAATATCTGAACACTTATGCGTTGAAGTTAGTTTAAAGGTAAGGAATGATATGCAATAATAGCTAGTTAATTATTCAATTGAACTAGTTAATAATTCACTTGAAGGATTGCCTTTTTGAGTGTGTGTGTTATGATCTCCTCTTGTGAGATTGTAACATGTCGTAGATCCACCAACCTACTATAATTGTCTGTTTGAAAAGTCAGGCTACCATGGAGGAAGTGGAAGGCAACTAAGCTCACCATTACATCACCATCGCAAATCACCGGATATACGTATAACTCCTATATCTATGTATTCAATAACTTATTTTGTTAGGGGGGGGGGGTACGAAACAAAAAAAAAGTAGGAAAGAGTGGAGTGTTTATTGCCGATTTTTTCAATTTCAGGCGCTTTTTAAATATTGCTTGATTTAACTATCTTAGTCTCCTCTACCTGATTTAAGATAATATTTCAACAGTAATATAGGACCGTCGCTCTCTGGGGGTCTTAGTGGGCCGGGTCCGGTAAATAAACGTAACGGGTCCAGTCCTGTACTACTATCGAACGCGTTCAAGATTAGCATGCTTTTGTGTTCATGTCATAATTTTTTTGTATTTGGTTGTTTTCAAAAGTTTCTGATATTTCATTTTCCATTTTTTTTTTATATTTCATTCTTTGTGATTTATCTTTGTTAGTGAAAAGTTTCGGATTTATGTAATATTTTTTTCATGTTTAAATATTTTTTTTTAATTTTTAATACATTGCTTTTTTTAATTTATGAATATCAACCTGATATAGATCATTTAAATCCACAAATAAAGGTTTAAGAGGGTTACAAATATTTTTGCATATTCACGGTTTTTCCACAATAAATAGTCGTCTATTTTATTTAAAGATTTGCTTTTTATTGTATTGCTACATTAATTTTTTAAAAAAATACTAAACAATACGACCGTTAGTACTCGGCAATCGATAAAACGAGGAATGAGTGGGGAGGTGAGTACTGTGCTGGGTAGCAACACTTCTCCAGCTTCGAATCGTTTCATTACTTCTGTATTCTGCTCTGTGAAGAAACAAATGATAATTAGCTATAGCATTATGTTATTTATGAAATTGTAGTGGAAAAGTTTGCAAAAAAACAAAATATTTGTTAGTTATAGAAAAAAACGATGTTTGTTGTAGCAAACTCATACCTAGAAATATGTTGGAATACATTGCAAAATTTAAAATGATCTGGGCCAAGAAAAACTAAAATAGTTTTCAACAGTTTATATATGGCCAATGTTTCGAACCAAAATATAGGTCTTCATCTGGGCTGGTGTGATGGCTGGAATGCACTAAAAAATAAAATATATTTGAATTATAATTCCTTTGTTTAGCTATGCACAACCATCCCACCTGTCCTGACGAAATGTTGGCCATATAGAAAAAGTTAAAAACTAGTTTTGTTGTTGTTGACTGAAACCCTGATCATGTTGTTCTAATTCACATACGGTATCCCATTTATATATAAAATAAATTGAGAAATTAGGGTTAGGAACTGCTTTGCAGAAAATTGTTAGTTAAAAATTCGGAAACAATCATCCCCTCTAATGTTCTTTACCGGTACGAAAATTGGTCGTTTACTTTGAAGGAAGAACAATGCTTTGGAGAGTAGCGTAAAATATTAGGACTGATGCTATGATATCGAGGATATCACTATCGATATCACCCGTTGTTCTACCAATGGTATAAAGATATTTATTTACTGTAGATACCGTATCGACCGTCTCGTATTGAACTCAACAACACAATGCCGACCGTCGCGACTGTTCTTGCGAAAAGAGTATTTAAAATTAAGGGCTCATTCAGGGAAACGAATTCCTAAATTTTCGTAAGCACTGAGCCGAAATGAAAATTGCGTTAAGGCAGATTTTTTGATGGAGGTGTTTTGACAGTTGTTGGAGTTATCGGTATAGAACCTTTGGGTGCTCTAAGCCCTATATTTATGAAATGTTCGATCTTTTATATTCTACGTTGTACCTTAATAATTGTGGGATTCCTTCAATTTCTAATCATACTAAAAAATATGATAAAAGAAATAAAATATTCCAGTAATGCATAAAATATGTTTATGTGTAACTCAGTAATCGATATTGCGGGTACTGTAGATTTCATAACCCGCATAACCCGTTTTTACTTCTAAGTTGTACTAATAGAAAATATATGGCTAAGTATTGCGGGTTCAATATAGTTTTTATTCCCGGCCTTTTCTGAGTTACATCAATAAACTATTTTTTTGTTTACGTATTCTTGGTACTGTATAGCCTTGTTATATTAATAGTAACTTAAAAAATATAATGACTTTTGACTATTTTTCTAGATGATTAATAAACTCTAAATAAAAAAAATATATAAATCATCTTTATATTATGGGCTCTTTGTTGTATGAGTTTTTATTAACAAGGAAGAGATTTTTTCATTAAAACTCGTTATATATAATAATATATAGCTCTGTGTAACTATTTTTAAAACCAAATTCTTAAGATGGATGGACAGTCCGAAATGTCGGAAGGAACATTTTATAATTGTAAAATTAATATATATAAAAGGTTGAACTAAAAAGTCTGCTAAAATTTATGATTATAGCATACTTATTTTGAATAATTACTTGGAAGTTGCGTAAATATATAGTTAATTAAAAGTTTAATAAACAAATATTACGTTGAATGAGATTAATAAAGGAGTGGAGGGTGTGGAAGGAGAGGGAGAGGGTGATCACCAGGCCTTAGGATGGTCATTAGTTTATACAGAATGCTTCAGGAGGAAATATCAATAATTCGATAGGGTTTAGTATATTAAAAATGTAGTTCTATCCCACCAACCTCACCTTCCAATTTAAATCTGTTGTCGAATTATGATTTTCTAAAGTATTTTCCGAGAGAAGCTTTAAAAAACGTTTTTTTCCGTAAAAACACAAGCGTTATTAGGGATATCTTCCTATAGCGTTGCAACTTATTTATGGGTAAATATAGCATTATTAGGTGTTCAACTCACCGGATAAATTTTAAAATAAAATTAATTAATGGAATAAAAAAAAAAACACTATCTCGGGTATTACATAAAAGATGCTTTATTTCACCAGCATTACAATTGTACACACAACTTTGTAAAGCTACTTAAGTTGGAAGAGTTCTTAAGATTAGGAGGTCAAAAAAACATTAGGTAGGTACAACGATATGTGTACCCAGAATTATTTTTGTTCTAATTTTTCTATTTCTTACCCAAACCTAGGTGTGAGATAGCAAAATTAGAAGAAAATAATTCATTTTGCTTTAACTTTTATTTACCGATACATGGAATATAAGTATTGCGATCCTGCTAAATATCACATTCGAGTTTTTGACGGAAATACTTGTTTTGAGATCCTCTGTGTTCAAATAACAAATTTTCGCAAAATGGCCTGTGTATGTGTGCAAATCAACAAACCCACTGTTTCGATACTCTCTGGCAGTCTAGGTCTGAGTTCTTCATCATGCATCACGTTCCACAGCAGATGTCCCAACACTGAGCGTTAGCCCGCCAGTCACATTGGAGTCCCCATTTTCTGCGGAACATATCAAGGTGCTACTACTTGAAATAGTCCCGTATGATCTGCAAAAGATATGGTCCGTCAGGCAGATTAGAAATCGTGTTTCACATCGAGTGATGATGGCGCAATAACACTTTGCCTCTTCTCTTCCCAGCTATTACCTTCTGAGCCAATACTAAGGTGATAGCGTCTAACGATTTATTACGTTTTGTATTGTACTTGACAAACTGTCCCCAACCCTTCGATTCAGGACTTTTGCATGGATCTTTCTCCACCTTATCACAAAGTTCCTTCCAGCCTTACCATATGCTCCTCTTGACTGCTCTCCGGAGTTACCCTTTCGCTGTTTCCTACTGTTCCTGGAGCTTCTGAAACTGGTAACTGCCTCTCACATGCTGGTACCTTCTCGCTGTGCGGTGCACCTGGCAGTTAGATATAGGCTCGTTCCATCATAATTTCCATGTTCATTTCTGGGCTTATCCTCCGCTATCAGTTAAATAGGCACCTTAATCATGAGATGAAACAATTCTCAGTTACACTTTAAAGGTTACAATGTTATAGGAAATTCATCGTAGACTACAAAAGTGAAATATTAAGTTATAAAAGAGAAATGTGAAGAAGCTTTATAAACCACTCCCTAGTTCGATTGGAAAACCCTTTAAAATATCAGGTATCGACAAAGAAGATTGAGAAAGAAAGATGGGTTTTGTGGGACTCAACTAAATTTTTGATAAATTAAACCCCCCTTTATTAACTGATCTTTCCTCTTGTGACACCCTGTACAAAACAAAATTACCAAATCTGGGGGATGTTAAACGTTATCTGTAATAATGTGAAGTAGCCTGTTGTTTTTTGTTTTTTTTTAGGAAAAATTAAACAATTAGATTTTTATTTAATTTAGCTGTTTTGTTTTTTAAATCGTGATATATTTTTTTATAGTTTGAGTTGAAAAACTATCAAATCATCGTTCATAAATTGTACAAAACAATTAAATAAATAAAACTGTTTTGATCTTGTTTGGTTTCACACTTACATCGAGGTCATTCCAATGTTTCTATGTTTTTAATGTTGTATTGTGCACTAAACAAACCTTGTATTCAAAATAAAATATCACGGTATCTCAAGATCACAAAGTTAATCTAATGAGTTTCGTTAACAATATATTAAAGTATCTTACACGTTTTCCATAATGACGCATGCTGAACCATAGTGGATGAAACATAGTATTATAAACCTGAATGCTCCATGTCGATAACTTCAAAGATGCTAGCAATTTCCTCCCGCCACGGAATCACAAATAGATTCGATTTGGGCTATCCTCCCATGACGCCGCTTCCTAAGCTGTCAGTATTCATGACTTGTGAATCGTGGGCTGCTTAGTTAATTTAACAACCTCTTTGAAAACGTGAGGTTCGAGCATTATTAATTAAGTCTATTGACATTTGATTACATAGTCTATGTGATTGATAATGCATCTTTCCATTGTTCATTTTTTAATTTTAGTTATTTGAAACAAGTAGTTCTAATTCTAGAGAGATTGAAAAAAAGTAATACACTTCAAAGAATGGTATATATATTTTTTTTTTTTGCTTCAGGGTATAGAACATATTAAAATCGAAAGACTTCTTCCATCAAAGTATTTGTTTTTCAGAGTAGATCCTTTACACAGTTTTCACAGCTGACATCCCAACCCATCCTGACACTATCCTTACCACGTATGCCGATGATACATGTCTATTGTCAGTGAACCATGATCCTTACATTGTATTGCAAACCCTCCAATCCCACATCACCACCCTTTAAGAATGGTGCCAAAATTGGAGGATTAAAATTAATTACAATAAATCCCACCAAATCACATTTACCCTTCGTCGTAAATCAATGACCTCTTGTCCTAATGTATCCTTTAATAGTGGGGTATTACTTATTCCTGTCGAACAGATCCGTTACTTAGGACTACATCTCGACAAACGACTGACACGGAATCCTCATACAAGACTGAAAAGATAGGTCGTCGATTTCGACTATTACAACATTTACTGGACAAACGGTCTAAATTGCCAATCCATTACAAAAAACTGATCTACATGATTATTATAAGGCCTATCTAGACATATGGAGTTGAGCTTTAGGGCTCCACTAAACCATCAATTTCCTCCCGAATCCAATCCTTACAGTCCAAAATCCTTCCTAAAATCCTTAATGCTCCTTACTTAAATCAAGTCATCCATCCTGACCTCAATGTTCCATATGTTGCCGATTTGGCCAATACCAGATACCATTCCTTCCATGGAAAACTTCCCAACCACTCAAATCCACTTGTTTCTAACCTGGCTTCTCCTTCATTACCTAATCAAGAAGAAAAAAATAATAAAAAAAGAAGATGGCCTTGAGATCTTCTCCTCTAGAAATATAATTGGATTTCTATCAATGGGTAGATTCTCTGCATGTTTGTATCATGTCACTATGTCACCTACAGCAAATTTATTTGTTGTATTTATGACATAAATGACAATAATAAATAAATGATTAAAAAATAATTTTTTTTTTGCCGCCTTTCCTAGTATTACATGTTATAAATCAATTTATGTAATATTATACATTAATATAATGCTATTATATATAATATAATTGAATTATAGGTAATACAATACAAGTTTTAAGGTCCTTTGAGTCCAATTAACCAAGCTAGTCTCCCCAAAGGGTTAGTGTGTGCGATTGTGCTAGTCTGTGTGAACTAGGCTGAGTTCAAAGAAGAAATGTCGGAAAATTCAAATTAAATATTTAAGATAGATATTTGCCTGTGGTGTTACAGCAACTTTTTCGATAAAAGTTACTGCTGGTTTTTTTAATCTATTTTCTACTTATTTTTACTCGGTGAATCAATGAACAAGCCAGAGATCTTGGTCATTAATCATTTTACATGGTAAATAGCATAAAAATTGTATAAATATGAAATATAAAAGAATTTGATTTGATTAACTAAAGGAAAATATAGAGAAACAGAGACAGTTGTTTGGGACTGAAAGTCGGATTCAGCCGATTGTGTCCAGTCTCTTTCTATCGCTATCATATGTATACGATTTTTTTTATATTTTGGGAAATTGTTGTATTATTGACAAGTTGTTCGTGGCGCGCACCACACCAGATTTTTATTATTATAATAAAGATATGTTCCAATACATCATCTAAGTGGCAAGTGGAATGAGAGTGCGAGATATGGGTTTTGGAACGGAACCCATATCCTGCATACAGCCATTGCTCATCCGTATATGTTATATGTATTGGTCAATGTGTAGTTCTAATCAGTTAATTAAGGAATAGCTTTGATAAATTATTCATAAACAACATGAATCAGTTATTAAACAAATACATAATCTAACCCCTTTCAATCTAACCTACGTTTATGTTAGATTTTTTTTTTATAGTCCTATAATTTAAGAAGGACATCCATGTATTTATCTATAATAATGTGAGCTCAAGAAGTGACGAGATCCTGTATAGAATAAGCTCGGGCCGAGAAGATAATCTTCTCTGCCGGATAGGTTGCCAGTAATTAGGCTGCTAAATAACTGTGCCGTTGGAGTAGATATCGCAGTGGGTCGATATCCAGCCCAGGTCCAGAGGATGGGGGGCTCCAGCCGCATCCATCAGCTATTTGTTTTTTTGTGCCTCTTCTTCTCTTCCAGGTCAGGACCAAATGGATTATTTACTGGAGGCATTTGTCTCCATCGCCCTTGATGAAATTGTTATAACTCTAGGTCCGGTTCTATATTAGCATTACTCTCTGATTTATGTTCAGCCGCAAGAGGTAATCCTATAGGAGCCATGTATCCTTTAACATTGGGAGTGCTTCGTAAAATATTCATCGCTGGTTAATTTTTTATCTTGACGCCTGAATTATTTGGATCAGGTTGTTGCTACTGAATCTTAGTGTGTAAATGGAGGTGAAATATAAATTTTCCCAATAATTTTGACGGAATTTCCCAACTAAGGGGCTTTTCCTCTTTTTTAAATATATTTAGAAAACTGATCTGTTTATTAACAAGTTTGATTATTATAATCTCTTTTATTAATTTTACCACAATCTCAGTATGAAGTAGGCTTTGAAATCTAAAATTTAGTACCTTTTCGGGTTTTCAAATTATTGGAGGGTATGACACCTTCTCCGTACACAACCTCCCTCCTTGAACGACCTTCCAACTTAAGATGTAATGTCGTATTTAATCTCAATTCAATACATTATCTCCGGCTTTCTTCCGTATGTAACTGCTTACACAAGATACGTGGGTTTAACAATCAAACTCACTAAATAGAACGGATGTATTGAGTGTTCTATTGGAGATAATTCAATAACTAAGTGAACTTAAAAATTGTAATGGTAAGATATATATTGAGAAAAATATACCAGAAACCGATCTGACGTTCTCGGCCATAAAGATGTCGATCAAAAGAATTTTGATATATAATATTCAAGTGGGGGTCTATCGTCTTAGAAATAAACTATCATTAGACCAATAAAAAAAAATCGACAAAATATCATATGTAGAGCTTACGTGTGAGTTAAATATTTAAAATAGTGGACTTTAATAATTTTAAAAAACTGAACTTGCTATGATGAACCAACGCAACCTGTATCTTACTTACTGTAAGAATAAATATGGAAATCAAAGTGGGTGGGGTTGGATCTCTTGAAGGCACCATAGAAAATAAAATCGAATGCGACATGGAATCGGATCTGAAAATATGAAATAGAACGAGATATGACAAAAAAAATCAGCAAATATATATAACAAGCTTCTAATATCTCCTATTTGTATTTGATAACTGATGATTAGCGGATTTTGCAAACAATTAAAAACCTGTAAGTCCAACAAGAGATAAATACAAAGTATTCATTCAACTAAATAGAACTTTTCTTTAAAAATATTTTCGTACAGTAATTACTGTTTAAGATTTATGAAATTCATCCATTGTTCAGTTTTGGACCGACTGTTCCAATATTATTCCTCTTCCTAATCTTATTCTCTTATACTACATTAGGAGGTGACGGCTTGTAAAGCCGAGTCCATGAAACCCCATCTTGTTTTATGTCTTAAAGTCTTCCAAGTCTCTTATAGATGCTTTGTTTTGGCATTTAAAGAACATTGTAAATGCTTTTGTCAGATTCACAAAGAAAGTAACAATATAAAAAGAAACAACTATTTTAGTACAGTTGTGGTTGCCAAACTCATTCATCTGAAGCCGATGAAAGAACTAGTGCCCTGTGTCCCTCTTAATCAGATATAGATGGGAACTTGAGTTTTGACCGTTGGGAGTGAGTAAGTTAGAAAACGAAAAAAATTAACAATATTATGGCTCATAAAACACAACAAAAACAAAAGGTTGGTTAGTTCCTTATTATTAATTGGACCACATTCCGCAATAAAGGACCTACCCTCAATTCCTGGTATTTGATTTAATGTTGTATTATTGTTCTTTAAGTATCACTCCATTTCTTATAAACCCTCTGGATGCTTATACTATTTTTGAACTGAGTAGAAAAAAAATCAGAAAGACAGAATTAGAAAATGTTTGGAAGATTAGCATAAAATAGAAGCCCTTTAATATGCTTTTAATTGAATTTATCAGTATTTTTTTACTCGTTTATTTAAATTTAAATAGCATAGCATTTACCTAACTTGGAATTCATTTTTTCACAGTTTAGTTAATAAGTTGATTAGTTGCCAGCTGTTAAATGAGTCTAATGATTTCTTCAATATCTGGATTAAAAATTCAACGTTTTCATCAAATGAACTTCCATGGAATCGATTGTTAGTTGCTAAAGTAATTATTATTCCACTTTTCAAGTAGGGATGCGGTCCCTTAAAATGCAATTAAAACTTAGTTGCCCCTCAAGGCTGACTGAATCCAGTTCGAGTTCTGCTGCCTGAAAATGAAAATGTATTTCTTACTTATCAACACTCAATCCCTTGGGATTGAATCAAATTTAAAATTAATTTGATACTCTAAATGATTAATAAACCAGTTCGTAACCATTTTGGAATACGTTACGCTTCGGGTTACTTAGTTTCTTTTGTAGAGGTCCGTTTGTCTTTATACAGCTCGTGGTAGGGTTATTAATAATGTTTTAACGTCACGAACGAGTATAAAAATGCCAAAAACAGGAAGCTGTGAGGTTAGCAGGAGATAAATTAGTTTCGGTAGTAATATCCAATAGCCTGGTTTGTCCATGTGCCAAGCTCCCCACTCAGAAATATATATATCTATACTAGGGAACAGTTTGCCATGTCGTTTCGCGCTTTGATTCTTTCCTTTTTTTTATTTAAAATATTAAATATGTTTTAATTACTATTCACAAGTTTTAGTTATTATTGAATAGTTGTTTTATTAATTTTACTATTTTAACAAAATTAACTTTTTATTATTAATAAAGGTATGGGGTATGTTGAATATTCAAATCTCCTTGATATCTTTACAATCAATATATGAATAACTATCAATATTTTAAATACTTAGTACTTAATAGTTTTAACTTAATAAATTTTGTCTGAATGAGGAAATTAAGCATTAATTTAATTTTAGTTTAAATCCAAAGAAACCTAATAAGATCTTAAAACAAGGGAAAATTTATATTAACAATACTTTTTCATTTTACTCTCTAATTTAATTAACTTGTTCTTGTTTATTTATATTCCCTAAAACCAATACAGTACAAAAAGTTAGGACGAATGTCATTTAAAAAAAAAAACATTAAATCATTTCAAATGTATACAAAAATTGCTACCAATTATTGATATTTATATAAACCAAAATTAGAAATAATTTTGTTTTCTATTAACTTTTTTTTTATCGTCTTGTTAAGTGTTCAAACTGTAAACTATTTAATTGTACGATATTATCTGTAAATATATCGGTAAAAATGTGTAATAAACTTTGCAAACATTCATTATCTATGGCCCAAAGGATGGGTTACGACACCCTACCTCTGAAGAAAACAAAAGTTTTAATTTTTAAGATTATTTTACTTCATATCCTCCATATTTTTATTCTAAAAATAAAGTAGCAATAATTTATCGTAGTTTGGATTGTATAGTGATTTATTTTTGTCTATAGTACATTTTTTTTTAAATTGCAATTTGAAACCTAAAATGTTCCAATTCAGCTCCTGGGTGATCTCGGTTAATTATCTAAAATTTTCTCAGTAGTTCTTTATTGACAGACAATGTTTACCCTGATATGGGTTCCACATAAAACAATGGGGTCCCTATCTCCATAGTGTTTAGACCAGGAGCTGGAAACCTGTTATTTGAAGCGGTGGAAGTAGAAAAATAGTGGGACCCCTCGGCTTCAGGAAAATGGCGGAACTCCCATATGATGATATGATACAAATAAAGCGATTCATCTTTTTAGCAAGAGTCAAGAAAGGCTAAGATACCTATACAACAACAACAGTACAAGATAAAAAAAAAATTAAGACGCTAAGGTTCAAAATTGTGTTTAGTTGACGTAGAACGATCCATACCTACATTTTTTCGCGAAATCCCTGGAAGAGACTTGCGGAATTATGATTGGAAACCACTGGCTTAGGTTCATAAAACATAAGGAAGTTAAATCAAATATTTAACTTCATTATGGATTTTTCATTTGTTCCTCGATTGTTTTTGGAGAGATCATTGTCCGTTTCTTCTGCTAAATTTATTTTCTTTAATAACTTTTAATTCGCTAAATTCAGCCTGTAAATTATTCTTATTTAACACTGAATTACTAAAAAAAAAAAAAAAAAAAAATTCAGCCTGTAAATTATTCTTATTTAACACTGAATTACTAAAAAAAAAAAAAAAAAATTAATTAAGGGAGTTGGTTTGTAAGTCTTTTGAATTTTGATGCGAGGTTTAGAAAACTAATGAAAGTGGTGGTGAAATATATGGTAATTGCGCTTTTGTACCCGAGATGGGGACAAATACAATCAAAGACCAGAGGTCCAGGGCCCAAAATACTTTGTTGTGGAGGAACTTTTAAATTAGAAGATGAATATTTATAAAGTGAAGGGAGATATGGTGGCGAACAACAGCTGCTCCTCTAATTTCTATCTCCCTTTCACGGCCCTCTTTTGATTTATCTCTTTAGTTTCCTAAATTTCCTCTTTCTCTTGTTAATTTTTTGGTTTCCCTATTTTATTCTGATCTGTAGAAATGCATTCCTTTTTGGAAGTTTAACAGAACTTATTAATAGCAGAATAATTAGACCTTATTCATATTTTCAATCAGTTAATGTAAAGATTATTAATTAATTCGGCATAGCTTTTGCTTTGTTTTTTTTCTGTATGTTATAAGTATTGAAAAATAAGTCTTCATCGTAGATGAAAAAAAAAATTATGAAAACCCCTACAATTAATAGATAAATTTTAAGAAAGTATAAATATTTACTGCAGTTAACTTTTTTGTAGCGAAATAAATGAGTTTTTTTTACACCTTAGATGGGTTAAAATCAAATTTTAAGCTAGTTTATTAATACAAACAGCAAAAGCAAATTCAAGCGAAATAAATCAGTTTTTTTAACACCTTAGATGGGTTAAAATCAAATTTTAAGCTAGTTTATTAATACAAACAGCAAAAGCAAATTCAAGCGATAAAGAAATTTCGATTTTACCTCCTAAAGTGCAATAAATGGTGATCATTAACATTCAGTAATTTGGAATCGATTTTTTACAGTAAATATATTTTTTTCCAACCAATAAACCACTCTACTTTATAAACTACTATCATTTTTCTATTCAGGGATATTCAGGTAATGCCAAACAAAAAGAATTAACACATCTAAGCAACTTCAGAACTTCCAAGTTAACCATCTTAAAAAGTTTAATCAAAAAGCAACTTTCTCACCCACTTAACGCCGTTGATGGTATAGCTTATCTGATATCTCCATTTAAAACATTTTTTTTTTTAAATTTATTCCCATTAAAAAATATATATACCTGATATAATTTATTTAGTGATAAATATTACAATCTGGCACTGTTGTTGGGCAATAAGTAATAGTGATGACAGATTACATTCATACTAAAATCAAATATAATAAGAATAAAAATAAATGAAAAAAAAAGAAATTACATGAAAATCAATAAAATCTCTCTCTATACATATACAAACAGAAGGATAAAGAAAATAAACATAATAAAACTATGTACATGAGTAAATAAATAAAGGAAATAATCACCAGTTGCATGTACAGTCTTATATACAATAATATATACACTATCGACTTGAGGATCCCTCTCACCGCGTCACTGGTAATGAGCCAGTGGAGGCTGAGCAAGTGCGCTAAAGCCGACACTCAACACTCAACTTGAGTGGAGCATCTGACCACTGCCAGAAATCTAACTGTCCATTTTTATTTTACAATAAGTCTTTTGGCCACTGCCGTTTCAACCTTCGAGGTGGATTGTAGTGATGGATGGAACTGGATGAGGATTGAACCGAAGGATTAGGATGATTACAATTTTGAGAATTTGGTTGGTATGAAGTCAATGACAAAAAGGATATGAAGGTCATGGTGTAGTGTAAGGTTGGGAACCTAATAGGGTTTATTGACTATAGTTCGAAGGGATTTGAATTGAAAGTATTGGATACGTTTGATGTTCGATGGTTTAGCTGTTCCCCAAAGTTCAGGTCCGTAGGTCAGGAGAATAGTCTTTTAAATTAGAAGTTTGTTTTCTATTGAGAGATGAGCGGTCCTGCTCAGCAATCGGTATAATTGGCAGAATCGTCTGTTGAGTTCTTGTCTTGTAAATCTAGTATGTTTGTTCCAGGTGAGTCTTTGGTCTAAGATGAATCCAAGATATCGCACTGTGTTGGATCTGAGTAGAGGAATATTATTAAAAGTAACAGGTGGACAGAAGCTGCGGCGGAGGGTGAAAGTCACATAAAAAAATTTATGGGTCATTTTCCGTTTATTCTGAAAATGGAAACCTTTGAAAAAAGAAATTTGTACCAGTTGTCTTTTAAGACAACGCAAAGAAAATCCTCCAGTACAATATGCTTGTTATTCAGTATTTGCAGGATTCAGAATTTGTTCAATATTATATCGATTAATTAAAAATAAAAAAGTTTTATGATATTCATGTCAATATTCATTAACTATTATATAAAATATTGCCGTTGGTAAAGCTGGTTAATTGATTTGAGACATTTTATACGACACAGCCTTATTCTAGGAATTTTAGGGGGAATATACTGTCGATTCTTAAAACTGATTATCTAAATCTACTTAAAACACTTTTCACCCTGGAAAAATAAGTTATGACAAAAATATTTTAAAATAGCTCTTTATGCATAATGACTAATGACAGTTTAAGGGAAGAAGAAACCAAAAAATGGGGACGTCAATATTGACAAAAAAAAAAGGACTGGGCAGCATTTTTATCAGATTAATGTTTTCAAACACTCGAAAGTATAAATTAAGCAGTCTCTAAAAAACAATAGACTTATTGCCGTGACATTTCTTGTTTTGGTAGTATAGTTTGGTAACCAAAATACATCTAATGAACCTTCACGATATTGAAAATTAAAAACATCTTGTCGAGTTAAATAACATATTCCTCCCCATCTTCTATAGGTCGAATATATCTGGTGATGGGATGAGGCAACCGGCGAATAATGGTGCTACGATCCATTTGTTCCAGTATTCACGGGAAGCCCTGACCACAGTCATTAGTCTATTCCTGATAAGATACCACTTAGGAGTTCTGGGTCTACAATTGTTTGATCAAGTTGATGAGACTTCACTGAACAGTATTACGGCTTGAAGTATATTGTTCAAGGTGGGACTTCATTCCAAATGACCAAGGTAACAAGCAAACCGAATTTTATAGCACCTACTTGACATCCATCACGCGTGTTAGACGTAATAATGCTGTTATTGAAGCCAAACCAAATAATATTTTCTATTTAGAATGTAAATGATCGAAAAAATGCAATCATTACTTACCTGAGGTTTATTTTTCAGAACTTGTATTATCCTTAATATGTTTTAATGCATCACGAAATACTACTGAAGAGTTTGGGTTGTAATAAATGAGTTATTATTCACTGATAAGATAAGCATTTTTAGTGAGGACATTGCTGGTAACAACTAGGTTATTTGAAGTATCGGATACCAAAACCTACATAGTACTTAAATTTTTTTTGTTTTTTAAATGTCTTTATTAAAATTTACAACTTTATATAATACTGTATTCAGTAAATTTTATCTCAGTTATAATGGAGTGATACAGGCGTGTAGAGAAACTATTCATTGGTAGCACTATCGTTTTTATATTAGCGGGTCTCGTGACCATCTTCTTTTCTGGTGTCTCGGAAGATTTTTAGGAATGGAAGAGGAAGCAAGGTTAGAAACCTAGTGGGTTTGGATGGTTAGAGAGTTTATAATGGATGAAATGATATCTGGTTCGGGCTAGTTCGGTTCCATATAGAACATTAAGGTCATTATGTACTCAAATTTTTATTTTTATTATATATTTAATAATAATTTTTGGTACAAGATTCTGGGTATAGGTAAAATCAGTAAATTACATTTTATTGAACTGTTTTTGGAAGAAATTATTTTTGTGATGACATAATTGTTAATTCAAATGTGGACTTTTTGTATGGAATTGGCTGGTTTTTGAACAAACCTCATTTAATCCATCAACCAGGTAAAGGAGCAAATACAGGATATCATGAGGATCAGCGAATCGAGGTACAAGAAAATTAGTGTGAAAATGAACGTCTTGATTTATTAATATTCAAAATTGCTGAATCAAAGTGAGATTTGAAATGATTGATGGCAAAAATAACTTGAGTTCAACTGACTGTATAAATACTTTTTACAAATAATTAAACAGATTAATACTAGCAATAAGCTAAAGCACAAATACTAATTTATATTGGTGACAATGCTATATCAGATTGAAAACATGCTATGCAATAGCTTACGAAACTTAGGAAGGAAATCTTCAGATAAGATTGAACAAGGCTAAGAGAGGGAAAACTTCCTTACGAATATCTTATGGTAAAAGATTGGGCTTGAGATTTAAAACGATTTTGTCTTTAAAAAACAAGCCCCTGGTAAATCGAAGCTTAGAGGAGGCAAAGTCTGCAGAATAAACTGGGGTAGGAGTAATAGAAAAACGGAAGAAAGGACTTGGGATCAGTTGTATGTTGCAAAACTTATGAAGCATGAGACGTTATCAGAACTGTAAAATACATTTCATGTAAACACTGAGCTTAGATCTCTTGTAAACTTGTAAAGATATATTCTTATTTTTGATATATCTAAAGCAGCTATTCTGTATACCTTTTTCAACCGCCACCTTCCTTCCACAATTAATTAAATTTGGTCAACTTATTATTTTTCAATAAAAGTGATGTAGTGTAAACTCGGCTTTAATGTATTAAGAAACTGAGTTTATTAAAGCCTGTATTCTTCATTCAATTCGGAAGTGAATCAGCTTCTCATAGTTCACATAAATATGAAAAAGGTTTTGTTTGCGTCACTAAATTTGTAATTCTGTTTTGTTTTTTTTGTTTTTTTTAATTTTCAGAATGACACTTGATCTAAAGAAAGATTTAACAAGCTCTTTTTAAAAAAAATTGACTTTTTTAGAAAAAAGCTTGTTAAATGGTTACTAATGCTTAAGAGTGTGAATATAATTTAAGAGGAAAAGAGGATTATTTATTTGAACGGGCGTTAACCTTCCAATTATTCCTGCAGATTTTGTCACAAAAATATATACGGTGTTGCGGAAGTGGGGGTTCATAATGAACTTACCAAAACTACCAGCCAGTATCAAATAAATGTTATTATATTTTAAGGTTAAATGTAACAAAAAAGACTCAATATATTAGCGTAAATAAAGAGTATATATCCATCAAGAAACAAAAGATAATTATATAACTTTGTTAATAAAAAGTATTAAATGTTAATAAAAAGATAAAAATAAAAAGTAAAATAAAATACTTCTTAAAACCCACTATTTGATAACCAAAAACAAAAAAAAAATGAACTAATAAATACAATAAACATGACTTAAAACGCATAAAATAATAAATATGTATAAATTGATTTTTAGGAATAAAATTATTATTACTATTAAAATTTTATACATGATATTGAATTCTGCACATTTGATCTTTAATTAAAAAAAAAAAAGTTAATTATACCGAGACTCGAACTTAAGATCTCTGAAGCTGCTGTCCCCGCTGTTTTCTCGTCGATTGTTTAAGAATAAGCATCGGTTACCTATCGGTATCCATCATATATTAATAAGCATAGGTTATCTTGTTAGTTTGTTAAAGTTATAAAATCCTCGGAGGAGTTACTATGAAGTTTTCTCAGAAGTTCATTTCTTTTTTCAAAATTATTTTTATTTAAAAAGATTTTTTTTTCTCGATAAAAATGGAATCGAACTAGCAGACAAACACATCTGTTTTTTAAATGGATAACCCTACTTAAGCAAATGACACTACAGCTACTTTAGGAAGTTGCAAGAATACTATTATATTAAATCCTACAAAAAAAAAAATGAAGGCATGTAAGTATATGTATTTCAATCTTTATAAATTATTACTAATGAAATAATAAACTAAGGCTTAATTTTTATGTTTACTTCACTAAATAGACGATTAATGTTCATTGGAAAAGTAGAATAAGTGAACTCTATTAACCATTCTTCGACGTTACAACTCCGCTATAGAAATAATTAATATGATAAAATCTCTTTTCAGATTATTTAGTCTTTTTAACCTTGGATTGTTCTTCGATTGTATTTGTAAGGCTTTGGGAGTTGGGTGATACTCTACTCCCCACTTTCCTTCCTAACAAACCATTAATAATTTCAAAGAATGACTGAGCCCTTTTGAATAGGACAAGATGCCAAACAAGGTCTCACGTGGAAAGTATATCCACGATATCTCGTCTCCCTCACGTATTTCACTGATCCATTTATCAAGGCTTCTGTATTCAATATTCTCTAAGCCCTGGGTTTTCATCGTGTTGTCCGCCTGGTCTGCTCTGAGAGATCCAGAACCGACCTTGGATAAAACTACTCTAAAGCCTTAATATGAGACTTAAAGGGTGTTGAAGACTCGATTGACTTCCTCTTTTTTTTCACTTGGTTTTTGATAATTTCGAAATGAACCTTAGTAGGTTCGAATTCAAATTTTTTTATGAATGCAATACTTCTCTTTACTATATATTTCATATATATAAGTAATTGAAAGTAAATATAGAATATAAAACCCTTTTTTTTGTTAAAGATTTTCCATTTGTAAATAAATAAATATCCTAGTTAGTAAATATAGGTTCTAGTTATTATAAATAATTAAAACAAATATTAAAATATAAGAAGATGTTCAGGGTTGCGGTAAAAAAAAAACGTTGCGATAAAGAAAAGGTTGCGGTCCTGTTCAACCGTTTGCTTTGAACAGCCCTGATGAAGCCCTGCAAAGTGGGGCGAAACGTCGGACATTAAAATAGTTTTAAACTATTTGTTCTTTTTTTTTTACCGCAACCCTGACCATCTTATTTTTAAATTTTTACGGTCAACTGTATATACATATAAAAAACAAATATTATATTCGTTCCGTGTAGTAATATTTTGTTTTTATCCATACCCCTTCGTATAATAATAATAATAATAACGAAGGCCTAACAAACCCGAAGGTTCGATGCTGATACCACCAACCGCTCTTTATATACATCCTTCCAGTGATACCTCTCCAAACTCAATTCTAATGAATCAGTTTAAACGCAATCCTCCCATTTATCGTCTACGTTTCGGTCTACCCACGGACGTTTACCCGTCGGCTCAATGTTTATTAACATTATAAGGATCCGCTCATTATTAATCCCTACAACCTTACACGTCCATCTTAAACGCCGCAATGCTATAACTTGAATTATATTTACCGAGTGTAATTCAGTTAGTTCAGTGTAGTGTAGTCTTCTAAATTATCCCGTTATTTCATCCTTTTTCGGTCCGAATGTTTTACGTAATACTTTATTTTCAAAAACCTTAAGGCGCTGTTCATCCTTTAGTGTAAGAGGCCACGTCTAGCATGTATAAAGAACAGTGGGAACGATGATAGTTTTGTTAATTCTAATTTTTAAGTTTTTAGATAGAAGGCGCGAGCTAAGCAGTTTCGAAATTGAAAAATAACAAGCATTTCCCGCCTTCAACCTAGCTTTTTTTCCTCATCAATTTCGGTTTTTCTAGTTACCGTAGAACCTAAATACTTAAACCTATTTACCTGTTCAATCGTATTTTCTCCTATATCTATTGTATTAACCGAATTTGTTCTCTTTCCTACAACTAACCATGTATTTTGTTTTATCCGTATTTATTTCAAGATCTAGTTCCTTACTGTTAAACTCTAAAGTTAAACTCTTTTCGGTACTCATTACAATGCCCTTTTGTATAGAAAATAAATTTATACCTCTATTATAGAATTTTTGTTAGATTTTCCTATGTGAAAAATACTCGGGACATTTTATATTTTGTAATTACACCCTTTATTGAAGAGGTTTTGATATTTTCTCAATATAGAGGTTGAGTTACGCCTGAGCGATCTCAAGCTGGCGTGATTTTCACCTCGCAGCTGCAGGCGGCACGGAACTATTAGATCTCAAAACCTTCTTCAATCACGCGCTTACCTGCTGTGTCAGGAGATATTAATCTTATTTCCTGTTTAGCCAATGTTGAATTCAGCTTAGTATCACCTGAACCTCAGAAAGCATGAAATCTATTCTCCTCTTTACGTTGATAACTCGAAAATGCCATAAATAGGTTGGAATAACCTTTAATAAAATAAAGAAATGGAACTGTAATATAATTAAAAAATTGATTGAAATTTTTTGCACCTCGGAAAATGGACTCTGGTTTATATTGGTTGTTGATATGTTTTTTCCCCGATGTCTTTTTTATTATTCATAAAGATCTAAGCTTTTTTCCTACAACTTCCTACATCATGGCCTAAATACACCTTTCTTCCTTTTTAACTCACACAATACGAATTTTCTTTATGTAAACCTTTAGAACTGTTTTGTCAAATCCTTTTCTTTAAATCGTGTATCCCTCGTGCCTTCATTTATACACTATAAGTGTACAAGTTGTGTGAATGGACTTTCTGTGGTTTAAGAACAAAAAATTGTACGGGACTGAAATTATGTATTTAAGATAGAGCTACAACGATGTCGCAGCAAATTTTTCGTCATAATCGACTTCACAGAATTGACTATATATATATTTCGATTTTTCAAAATCGGATCCATTTTATTTAAATTGAGTAAATCAATGTAAAATGAAATATTATTTAATATCAGGTAAGTTTTATCCTTAATGCAATATAAGGACGTGCCCAGAATCAAAATGGGAGGGGGACAGGCCATAGTCCATCAGGTTGTAACATTTTAGCATGGAAAAGGGGAATGGAACAGAACTTTTCAGAAAATTTTGTTTAATCATAGTTGTGCTTTATAAGTTATTATAATTATTTTCTTGAAAAAAAAATGGATTTTATTAAATTTATATTTTTTTCACTTTAGGAGGGGGGGGGGCAGCTGCCCTCCTCTGGGTACGCCCATGAGCAATAGTCTCTCTGGGCTTGAAAAGATTGATTTTTAAAAATGACTTCCTTAGAAGTACCATCAATTGTATTTATTTGAAATTATTAGCTCTCATAGTTATTGGTTATAAAATGTGGATAAATGTGGACTATAAAAGAATTTTATCATGTACCTAAGGAAAAAAACGGAAAAAAATATTTTTCAGGTTAAAAACAAATTAAAAAAAATAAGAGTTGTAATATAGACGTATAAGATAGAATTGAAAAACTGAAAAATTTATACATTCATATTTAATTAACGTATAAAGGCATCTTTCCCACTATTCTTCACGGATGATTGACGTGGCCTCTCATATTAAGGGATGAACAGCGCCTTACGGTTTTCGAAAATAAAGTATTAAGTAAAATATTCGGACCGAAGAGGATGAATTAACGGGAAAATTTAGGCCACTCTACAATGAATTAAGGGAACTGCATCCGGTAAAAATAATTCAAGTTAAGCAATGCGGAGTATTAGATGGACGTGTAAGGTTTTAGGGCTTAGTAACGAGCGGACCTCTAAAATGTTAATAAACACTGAGCTGACGGGTAAACGTCTGGAGGGTAGACCGAAACGTAGATGGGAGAATTTCGTTAGAACTTATTTATTAGAATTAATTTTGAAGGGGTATTACTGGAAGAATGTATATAAAGAGCGGTTGGTGGCATCGGCATCGAAGCTTCGGGTTCGTTAAGCCTTCATTATTATTATGAAGTACGGTTTTCCCTACCACCAATCTGTTAAATTGTTGTGGTGACAATAGTCAGCTTTTTACTTTTTATTAACATTTAAATGGCAAAATAGTAAAAAGAAGCATTCCCAGATCAAAAGAGATGGAAAGCAAATGATAGTTGTAAGATGCGATCATCGCAGAAGTTTGTTTCACTAGTATTCTTCAAGCAGTGCTCTGAAGAAACATAGTAACATTCATAGTATAGTATATAATAAACAGAGAATCACTTTATGTAATAGCATCTAAAATTTATTTGATTTGATTAAAATTTTAAAAAATTGGTTTATTTTCACGGTCCGGTGTCGAATTCGCGTACAATAGGATGCTGAGAATTAATCAATTAAAAACAGTATAGATCCAATAAAGAACACTCGACACATCATACGCATTTCGTTGATCCGTTATAAATTTTCAATTGGATGATTCTCTCGAAACTGGGAATTGTAATTATAATTGGATCAAATTAGATTTAAATTGTTCGAAAGGTTACCTTTCAACTAACGCATTAAATTTCCAATAACTTTACCTACTACCAAAGGTATTACATTTCCAATAACGTTACCTTGGGCTGTTTCAGTGGATTACAACTGTCTGAATTTCTTCTACCTCCTTGAAATAAGAGACAAGCAGCAGGTTATCACATGTTACCTGTCTGCTCTAGCGTAACTGCGAAGGTCTGAAATTACTTGTTCAGATTAATTAACACTTTCGATCAATAAAAAAAAAATATGAACAATAATACAAGCCTACCTATTTAAATCAACAAGATTCATGCACTATCGTTTCCTCTATTATTCTTTCCACTGTCATAATCTATAACGCCTACTTCCTTTGATGTTTACTGATATATGTAAAACAACTATTATGAAAATTTTATTGAAAATTTCTTTTTTAGTGTTTGTTTTCAAAACTTTTTAATGACTGAAAATTTTCTTTCCCTGGAGTTTATGGTAAACTCACTACTAAAATCCCTATGTATTCTTTCCGAAACACGCAACATCGAAATGTTATAAAAAAAACTGACAGCCTTCAAAAAGGTTAAAGCCACTTGCCCCACGTAAACAAACGAGTTGCTGACAAGTAGAATTTTTTTTTAGAGTGGAACCGTATTCGACAAACTGACGGAGTACAATGTTTTCTTTTTTATTAAAATTATTTGATTTTTTTTTTTAAATTTATGTAGGAAGATTAACAATGTAACAGATTACAGGAAGATAGTCCGTGTAGCGGCCAAGAAAGGTACAAAATATAAAAAAATATTTATTAGTAACCAACATTGGTCCCACTCTGCAGAGCTGAATCATGGAGATTTCAGAGTGGAATATTTGTATATATTTTTTTATCTGCGATATGAGTTTATAAAGTAAATTATGTTTAAACTAAATTTGTAGAATAGTGTAAAAATTGTTCACGTCTTAACTTAAAAGTTTGCATCATTTGTTAAAGATGTCCAAGACTTATCTACCTTCTATTGAACTAATTTAGGGATTATATAATCCTTTCTTATTTTTCACACCTACTAGTACAAGAGCCGGGAAGAAAAAAAGGCAGTTATCTCACCCCAATTTTTGATTACTTTAATTAAAACTATGTATAATTAATAGTCAAAATTGATGAGTCTGCCAAGTATAGGTAGAGGGAATAAAAATTGG
>NW_027105190.1:1301446-1333460 GCF_000696795.3 Halyomorpha halys | reverse complement strand
AGCCGTCATTTTTTATTACCTCTACGTATACTCGGCAGACTCATGAATTTTGACTAGTAATTGTACATAGTTTTCATTAGATTAATCAAAAATTGGGGTGAGATAACTGCCTTTTTTCTCCTCTTGGGCTCTTGTACTATACGCTATATTTTCCTACATGCTATTACACCTTATTTTCCTGATTTCATTAAAAATGATTCTCAGCTTAAAATTGTGATAGTTTAAATAAATAAATCCGACGTTTCGGTCAATTCGGTCATCCTCAAGGATAATCTTAATAAAATTTTAGAACCACTTCAATTTTAAAAACTTTATGCAGGCTATTCTGCTCAGGTCATTAATTTCAATCCACAATTACTCTATTTTGTCAATTCTTGATATAAAATAAAAAATTAAAACTTTTAATCACAGTTAATTTTCACTATTATAATTTATCACAACACCTGGATAAAGTTTTTTAAAATTGATGTCGTTCAAAATTGTATTAAGATTGTCCTTGAGGATGCCCGAATTGGCCGAAACGTCGGACTTAAGGAATAGAAATTGTTTTGAGACTAAAATTGGATAAAATTTATTTATTTAAACAATAACTACCAATCTCAAGAAAGTGTAATGATTATATATAAATTCTGAATTGTTTTAATTGAAAAAAACAATTAACGTTTAATATAGATTCAAAATGAGGTTTTTTAGTGAATAAAGAAATTTTTATTGGCAATATAATAACGGTTTCATAAAGAACTGGATTAATTTGCGCCCCTGTAACATTTGGACACAAGGAAATGCAGCAGTCAAAGAAACAAAAGAACTTTCCTCTGGCTTCCTCCCTTGACAGCTTCACTTGATCGACGAAAACTTTTTCCCGAACTTGGACATTTCTTCTTGGTCAATATAAAGCGAGACGAAATTCGATACTTGCCGCCTCTCTGGTAATCAATTAATAAATGAAATGAAGTGGAAATAAGAACCGATCTTACATACAATTAATTATATTGTGTACAAAGACATTGTTTTTTTTTTACTGACTCATTTATTTCCTTTTAGACTCACTAAACCATAAAATGCTATTTTTTGCTCTAAAGATACAGGAATAAAAAAATAGTATGTAAAATTGCTTCTGAAATTATTAATCCTATTAATAATTCCTCATTAATTAAATACATTTTGTTTTAAATCTCGTATGATCTCGATATATACCTCTGCAAGTGCAAACAGGTATGGTAAACCGTATTTTTTAAAACAAAAGGTAAATCATACAGTTGTAAGTTGACTTGATAACATTATATACCTGACTTTAAAAAAAAATGTGAATCTAGAGAGTTTAGTCTAGTCCCATTTGGTCTATTTGATCCCATCATGTTCCTAGAGCTGAATCACATTCATTTGACTACATGGTTCTCAAAAGAATCCATTAAAATGACTGTACAATCTGTTATCATTACATAACAGACCTACACATGAAGCTATGAGAGCAAAAATGGCTTAATCCTTAAAGTTTTGACTCCAACTCTAATAAACAGCAGTATTGATTATTTTTGTTCATATCGAGCACTTACTTCCCTCTCAAGATAGTTTCTTTTATTTACTAAGAAAAAGAATCTCTTTATTTTTTTGCAAGAATCGTGTTGATTTCAAAATTTTCTACAGAATTCAAAAGAACATATTCAGCTCTTTTTATATAATATATCTCCTCTCCATTCTCCTTCGGTAAGATACAAAGTGTGATTGGAAATTCAATTTAGCATATTTCGCGAAACGTAAATCTTGAATTACACTATAAATGGACTACTTAAGAAATTAGTTTAATGCAGCCTATAGTCACAAAATAATATCAATAAATGTAAAATTATTAAAAACAAAGTTAGTAATTATTTCACAATATTTGCAAATTAAAAATAGAATCCCTTTCCATTTCATCTCTCGTAGGTCAGAACTGGATTCTGAATGATTAATTCATTAATTCATAATTTGGTTTACTTAAAGCTGCTGGTATAATTACGTCTACAATGCTATTTTGGACCTTTTTTTTTAGTTAGAGAGGGGAGCATAAATTCATGAGAAAGACGGTTTGATAATTGGAAAGATTAAGAAGCGGGTCAGGTAAGGCCTCTGTGTAGATTTAAAGTTCGTTTTTAAACCTAAATAATAAAAATCCAGAGGAGCTTTAATAATTTAAGGAAGGTTGTTCTGGAGTCACCCCAGTGACAGGAAGAATAAAATATAGCCCGGTTTCAATTTTTCATCAAGAAAATGTTACCATTCATGGAATAAACTGTTCTTTGTTTTTAGTCTAATGAAACATCTTGTAATAAAGTGCTAAGAGAGAAGTATCAAATTTGTACACATGTTGGCATGACATCTTCATACACGTTGAAACCAGTTTCTCAGACAAACGTTTCAATAAATGTGAAATTATTGCATGGAATAATTGCTCTTGTATCTTTTTATTACGGTTGGAGCTCTACAAAGGGGGGCGAAACGTCTGAAAGTAAATAGTTAGAACTATTTTTGTTTCTCTTTTGACCGCAACCCTGACCATCTTCTTCATTATTTGAAATTATACGGTCAATTATTTATTTATATGTATGTTATATGATATAAAAGAAGTATTAGTCACAATTTCATATTACTTTTCAGAAATTGCCGATTTGTTTTCGAAAAGTACGGAAATAACTTTTCTTTAATCCAGTCTAAACTTAATTAGGAAACTCATCCAGTTCAGGGCGTGGCCATTCTGACACCCACAAGAAATAAGTCTTCCACTCAAAAATGAAATATCAGGTAGTTATCATTCCATGTGGAATGATAGTCCGCCAAGCAAATTAAAAACTATTAAAAAAATATCTAAACCATGGGCAACATCAAACCGTTCCGATCCCTGAGGTGGTCGCAACAGCTAGATTGAGAATAGGACATACAACTATAACTCATTCAAATCAGATCAATAGGCAATCTCAAAGATTTTTCGAATAAAGCTATTACGAACAACAACTTAAGGGATCTAAATAATTTATTTACTAAATAAACCAAAACAGTATTTTATCCTAAAATAATGATTATCTACTACATGATTATTTCATGAAATGAATCATAATCATTGTTAAATCTAGCATTTGTTAAAAATGATTAAATTAATCCTTGACGATTATTACCCCTTTTAAGCGACTGTTCTAGAAATTTAATTAAATCGAAAAATAAAAAAACTGAGTGGAACACACCCTAGTGTAGCCTTTCTCACCTTAGATTTAATATAGATATATATATATAGAAAGTGTATTGGTCGATGTACGAAATGTCACATCCTCACAAGAGGGGATCATAACACCGAAAATAATAGAAGGCAATCCTTCCTAGGGCCTGTTTCATAATGAAAACTAATAGTATTAGTCCATAAATACAAGTACACAAACTATAAAGTACAAGCACTAATACATTTTGTTTCATGATAGGGCGGCTATTAGTGATATTGCATGAGCATAAAAGTAAAACATTATCTAGCAGAATTGTATAAGTCAGTGAAATTGTACCAAATACAAACTACAAGATTAATAGTATTAGTTTGTACTTTATTAAGAAACAGGGCCCTGGTCGACTCTGGCACCTTCTGAACCCTGATTTAGCAACGATCTACTATAACCTTTAAAACATTAATTTTAAAAGG
This sequence comes from Halyomorpha halys, assembly GCF_000696795.3. NCBI lineage: Eukaryota > Metazoa > Arthropoda > Insecta > Hemiptera > Pentatomidae > Halyomorpha > Halyomorpha halys. Next base: position 1,329,799 of record NW_027105190.1, on the reverse strand, counting down.
GCTTTAAAATGGGCTTCACTTCTCATTTAAGTTAGAATTGATATTCTACTGTTGTTAAATCGAGCAACATTGCTAAAGAGGCTAATATGTAAAAAGAGAATTTTCCAATTTTAGCAACATTTTTCCAATCCCTTTTATAAAATTGCTTGCTAATATTGCCTTCTAATATTTTCTGAGATTGTGACGGTATGCTCGCTAATATAATTATAATATACTCGCTAAAATACTTATAATATACTAGCTAAAATAATTATAATATACTCACTAAAATAATTATAATATACTTGCTAAAATAATTATAATATACTCGCTAAAATAATTATAATATACATGCTAAAATAATTATAATATACTCGGTAAAATAATTATAATATACACGCTAAAATAATTATAATATACACGCTAAAATAAGTATAATATACTCGCTAAAATAATCATAATATACTTACTAAAATAATCATAATATACTCGCTAAAATAATTATAATATACTCGCTACTAAAAGTGTCTGTTTCAAAGGTAAGGTAAGTAAGGCAACCCTAAGGTAAAGAGGGAGGGTTTCATGCCATTTTTTAATTTTTTAAAGCTGCTCTTACACTTTAGGACGATTGAGCTTAATAAACAAAATTAAAAATTATAAGTTTTTTTCTACAGTTGTACCTACGTATTAGTGTATTTGCTTTTTACTATAAATAATCAGTAGCTTAGTTGATAACACCGCTAAACATGTCGAAAAACCTCCTTCTAAATCTGCAAAATAATATGATGAAGAGGAGGAAAGAGGCTTTTAGAGAGCATTTGCGCTCCTAAACAGAATTGTAAAGGCGGTTGGGTAATGGTTTGAAGTGGAATCAACCTGAATGCTTCCACCTAGTTAGCCATCTCTATGTCAGGTTTAATAAATTCAGAACGCTACCTAACATCTTGGAACCTTTTGTCATCTCTTATGTGTCGTTATTTTTTTCCCCCTTTATTCATCTTTTCGTATGTGTAGTATACATATTCCTTGTATTGGATTAATTATATTAAACAAAGAACACGAAAAACTTGTAAAGTGGGTTATTCAAATAACAGAATAATATAGAGTATATATTTGAACACATCGATAAGCATGAGGGAGTTGAACATTTGAAGGGAACTAAAAAATTTGTTGATGGAGCAGATAATATAACAGCCTAAAGTTAAAGCTATGATTCAGAAACCATCGCGACCGAGTACGTTGGGGAGGATCGGATGTTAATACAAGAGCCCAAGAGGAGAAAAAAGGCGGTTATTTCACCCCAATTTTTGATTACTTAATTGAAAACTAAGTATAATTACTAGTCAAAATTGATGAGTCTCCCAAGTATAGGTAGGGGGAATAAAAAATGGCAGCTGTATCAAAACGTTAAAAATAATTAATTTTTTATTCGAAGCTATATATCTTTACAACTACCAACAACAATAGAAAATCTAAGAGAGCATCATTTAAAGTAGAGTAAATTTTCTAAAATGTAAGCTCTAATAGAGCTATTTACGTTCAATAGTTCTCGAGATATAGCTTTTTAAAAAGCAACATTTCATAAAAATGTTGTATGGAACAAACTGAAATATCAGTAGTTAATTTATTTTGAGAAATCTATATCTCAGGAACTATGTAACGTACAGATGTCTATTACAACTCAAATTAAACATGGTTTAATGGGCTACAAAGTAATTTATGACATTTATTTCCGTAAGAGTAGTAGTTTTCATGAAATTTGCTAAAATAAATTGATTTATCGTTCTTCGGACAAATTTTCATTTGCCAAATTTATGTTCATATGAGAATATCATAAAAACTACTCCCCCTATCAAGATAAGTGTCATAAACTACTTTATAGTAAGTTTAATTTCCTTTATTTTGAGTGTTGGCAGACATAAGTGTGTCTTAGAGGTCCAGAGATATATGTTTTCAAAAATTGAACATTTTATACGAACAACTAGAAATTAACATTTCGTGAGTTTATTTTATCAAATATGATAAAAACTATTACTCTTACAAAGATAAACATTAGTAACTATTTTACAGTAAATTTAACTAGTTTTAATTTCATTGCTGGCTGACATCTGTACGTCCTATGGTTTTTGAAATAAATTTTTTTATAAATCAAACTTATTGTCCGAACAACTACAAATCAATTTATTTTAGCAAATATCATGAAAACTACCATTCCTACGAAAATAAAGGTCATAAACTACTTTGTAGTACATTTCATTAGCTTTCATTTGATTGCTAATAGACATCTGTACGTCACATAGTTCCTGAGATATAGATTTCTCAAAATAAATCAACTAACTACTGATATTTCAGTACATTTTTATGAAATGTTGCTTTTTAAAAAGCTTTATCTTGAGAACTATTTGACGTAAATAGCTCTATTAGGACTAATATTTCAGAAAATTTACTCTTCTTTAAATAATGTTCTTTTAGATTTTCTAGTGTTGTTGGTAGTTTTTAAGATATAGAGCTCCGAATGAAAAGTTAATGTTTTTTTAAGGTTTTGAAACAGCTACCATTTTTTATTCGCTCTACCTATACTTGGCAGACACATCAGTTTTGACTAGTAATTATACATACTTTTCATTAAAGTAATCAAAAATTGGGGTGAGATAACTACTTTTTTTTCTTCCCGGCTCTTGTACTAAGTGGGGTTTAAATCTAGCCTGAGTCAGCAAATCTTGCTGAGTTGGGCAAAAATTATTCGATTGACGAGAGAAATATACGACTAAACAATCCGAATACTTTTTTATTCCAATATTTAAAATAATATTTCAATCGAATAAAAAATTAGTCAAATGAAAAATTATTCGAATACAAAATTAGTCGTTTGACGAGAGAAATATACGACTAAACAATCCGAATACTTTTTTATTACAATATTTAAAATAATATTTCAATCGAATAAAAAATTAGTCGAATGAAAAATTATTCGAATACAAAATTAGTCGAATACATATTATTCGACTAAAAATTTGATTTTTTTTTTAAATTCATTTATTTTTTTACCACCTTCAATTTTTAATGTATGAGGGTTCTATTTCACTTATTTAGACCAGTACAAAATGATAATGCTATCGATTTTAAGATCACATATCGTTTTATGTTAATTTTGTTTATTTCTAATACATTGGGGCCAATTTTTAGGTTTCCGGGTATTTTACTTTTCTGATTTCTAACATGTTAGGGTCCCTTTATACGCCTTGAGGAATGCAGAATATGAAAATTATATCGCTTTTAAGATCTCGTATCGATTTATTTTTACTTTTCCGATTTCTAACATGTTAGGGTCCCTTTTTACGTTTTGAGGAATGCAGAATATGAAAATGATATCGATTTTGTGATCGCTCATCGATTTATATGAACTTTTCTGATTTCTAATATGTTAGGGTCTCTTTATATGTTTCAATATATGCTAAAAATGAAAATGCTATTGATTTTATGATTGCGTTTCGATTTATTTTAACTTTCTTGATCCCGAACATGTTAGGGTCACTTTATATGTTTTGAGATATGTAGAATATGAAAATACTATCGATTTTAAGATCGTGTATCGATTTATTCTAACTAAGATAAGAAACATGCATATCTCAAAACATAAAGAGGCCCTAACATGTTAGAAATCAGAAAAGTTAAAATAAATCGGTAGTATTTTCATATTCTACATATCTCAACATATATAAAGAGACCCTAGTATGTTAGAAATCAAGAAAGTTAAAATTAATCGATACGCGGTCTTAAAATTGATAACATTTTCATATTCTACATATCCCGAAACATATAAAGGGACCTTAGCACGTTAGAAATTAGAAAAGTTAAAACATAAAAAGGGACCCTTATATGTTAGAAATCAGAAAAGTTAAAATTAATCTATACGCGATCATAAAATATGTCTATGTATAGCTGTAAGACAAAAAATGTCGTCTTTATACAAATACAAACGTATTCGGATGGTTAATCATTTAATTTTTTCGAATACGACATTATTTTTCTATAAAATGGACGAATATAAAAGTATTCAAATGGTTATTCGATTTGTTTTGCCCAAATAATTGATTATTCGTGTAAAATAATGACGAATAAAAAAGTAATCGTATTGTTAATCATATGTTTTGTACGAATAATTGATTATTCGAGTAGAAAATTCACGAATAAAAAATCATTCGTCTCTCGTCATTTGAATAATATTTGCCCGGCTCTGCTATCTTGGTAGCTAAAGGGGTGATGATATTAATATATCATCTTTTATTTATTATGCAACAAATTACATATTTATTTGTTTCTTTTTTGTGACAAAAAAGAGAGATTTTAATGAGTTTAGGCTTATCTGAAAATGATCTTGAAAAATGTATTTTTTTTCATATAAAGTAGATAATGATAAAAAATTTACATAAAACTATAAAAAGTTTTCAGGTCCCTGAATAACATTACAATTCTAGTTTCAAGTTAAATTATAAAATTACTTTTTTCAGCCCAAAAAGTTCCCTTATGACTAAAATTCAGGAAACTTTTATAGCTCCTAGGAAACCGACGAATTTCAAATTTATATGTCATCAAATGGACAGTACAACATACCAAATGACACAAATCTCACTTTATTAACTTGCTTCGAATTAGAGGTATCAAACAACGTATTTATGATTTTTTAAATATAATCTTTGTATTTTTTTTTTACCTAAAAATTTAGCAAATGTATACTTTAATGTTATTAGCAGAAAGAGAGAAAATTTGTGTTTCTAACGGTGCCGAAAGATTACTATTGAATTAAAGTATGCATTAGTAACAGAGATTTCAATTTGATCCAGGAAAATGTATTAATCTTTTCCAAACAACTAAAATAGCATTGACAACAATAAATAAAAAAAAAATCTACAGAAAATATTTCCTCATTTCTATATTTCTACTTATGTTTCGGCTAAGAAACTACCATCAGGATTTCAGTGTTGTTTTTTTTTTTGCTACACATGGAAATATGCATTGGGCAATGTGAATATAACGAATTACTTCTGGGAAGCACTAATCCCGAGTTTAAAAATTTCCTGAATTCCATGTGAATAAATAAATGCTCGATATGAGAATAAATTTATTTGTAGCGGGAGAAATTTTAAGCAAATTTAATTGTGTTATTAATTTTTATATTTTTAAGCAATATCTTCAATGTTTTATAGTTTACGCAGCTGCATCACAGACATGTTTGTAACTTGAAAAAAATCCAGTTTTATTGCTAAGTTTCAGAAAATGTGTCCGATGATGTGAGATTAAACTATTAATATTTTCCTCTAACGAAAACTGGGAAGTTGGTAGAGACTGAGAATTTCGAAATAGCTGGTTGTGGCTAAGAAATCACTAAAAATCCACTTCCTGGGTCCCCTGCTTGTCATTCCCAGAATGCATATGCAGAATGCAGAAGATTGCAATAGAAATTAGATGCTCCAGTAAACCTGTTATTTGTGGGCATAATTCACTCAATGTTTTTGTTTACTGTTTGATTGTTTTTTTAATTTCAATACACTCAATACATCAGTAATTTCTAAAGTCTCCCTTCGAACCCATTAACTTTGAATCTAAACTCCTCTAGTATTTAATTTATATATTAAATACATTTTATTTTATTCATGCTTTAAGGAAACTGAGGTATTGATTTCAGACGCTTCTGACTACTATAGGTAAAGAATATAAAATACCAAAAAAAGTCCAAAATTCGTTAAAAAGTAACCCACTTTGGCGGTAATTATTATTATCGCTAGGCTAGTAGGCCATTACTACGCCGCTCATTTACTTAATACAGGAGTTCTAACCTTCAGTCTTAAATGCTTCCGAAACCATTAAAGCTCAGTCTTATCTGGGTTAATTGACCTGGTCAGAGAAAAGAGCTTCTCCAATCTGAAAATGGAACCATGGCTGGAGAAGATTGGATAAGGCACGCTATGAGTTGTCTCGTCTGGGTTTGACCTAAATCCTGTCAGATATTATATTAATATAAGAGCTATAAGAAAAATATATTGTCAAGTATGGAATCCGCTTTCCAATTAAAATTAATTATCCGAGGCAATGATATAAAATTTAATTATATTCTTTTAATCGTGTGGTTAAAACCCTGCGGTTCAACCCTTTCCCATTTTTAAATTAACATACAAAGGTTTAATGAACTTTTTTATCTAAAAAATCCTGTGTCGTGGGCAAAACTTTTACTTACCAACCTAATCTGATTTAAAATTAGTACAGATATTTCTATATTATCTACTGCGGCAATACTTTTCCGTCCAGATTTTTGAAATAAGCCTTCACTTGACAGATTTTCAATATTCTAACTAAATTATTCTGTACCTTTTTTTTAGTAACTATAACTAAAAATCTGCAATACATTCTCAGATCTACTACAACCCGCCTTTAAGTGCGTTTTAGAGAATGGATATTGTTTTTTCTAATTAATTTTTAGTAAAACTTGTTGTTTATGCAAGTAAGCAATAAATGTGTCGAGGTTGTCTAGCTTAGGTGTCTCCAGCCTGACAACCACTTTACAGAAGGCTCTCGACAAGGCGTATTCAATAGTAACTTACAATACTTTATTCTTAGGAAGAAAGGAACGGCCGTGCCAGGGGATGAGCCCTGGACACTGACGAAGGTAGAGGAGGTCTAGGTAAGAGAGAGTCTGAGGTAGAGTAACAGTTCTAGTTGCCGAGATGAAGGGGACGGACTAGAACTGTCAAGAGAGGAGCCAGCTTATACTAGTTGCCGAGATGAAGGGGACGGACTAGAACTGTCAAGAGAGGAGCCAGCTTATACTAGTTGCCGAGATGAAGCGGACGGACTAGTAAGCTGATAAGGCTAGGTGCAGCTCTAGTTGCCGAAGACAAGATCAGCTATTCTGCTTGCCGAGATGAAGCGGACGGACCAGTGAAGGCCGTTGAGGATCAGGTAACAATCTTAGTTGCCGAGATGAAACGGATGGACTAGAACTGGGGAAAGACAGGATCAGCTATTCTGGTTGCCGAGATGAAGCGAACGGACCAGTGTAGGCCGTTGAGGATCAGGTAACAATCTTAGTTGCCGAGATGAAGCGAACGGACCAGTGTAGGCCGTTGAGGATCAGGTAACAATCTTAGTTGCCGAGATGAAGCGGACGGACTAAGATTGCTGGAGAGAAGGAGTGGACTGAAGGAGGTAGGCTATCATCTTTGGCATGCTTACTGTAAAACATAACTCTTGTGAGAATACGATTGGCAATGAACCTTTCTATCCTGGGTAAGGCTGAGGATCAAAGATGGTTTAGGATTTTATTTATTTTCTAATCTCTTTATTTTCATATAGATACAAATTCGTAATATATAGTACATATATACATATGATACATCTTGTTTTGCCGTATGGCACTATAAGAACAATTGCAAGGACAAATGCTGAAGGCGGGTTTACATTGGTGGCATATTAGCCGGGAGCTAACAAAGAATGGGGAGGGACCATTCCGGCTGGAGGTGGTGTGGTGTCTTCAAGCTGCAGAGCCCGAAGACCTTCCCTCGGCGAGGACGTTTACCACGCGGACTGGGCTTTGCCACCTCCCAGGCTAAGATCGTATAGGATTTTTTTTTTGTTCCTACCTCCTATTTATTTATAACTACAACAATTACAATTATATATACATTACTTAAAAAATCGTATATGATATTTAAAGTCCCTTATTTATAGGCCTAGTCCACACGGCTGTGACCGAGGAGCGGTCTTAACTTGTCTGCTTGAGATAGTTTTGTGCATTGTTTTGGTATTGTTTATTAATCATTATATCAATATCGTTAACTGTTGTGTACAGACATTAATAATTTAGAAAAATTACAGTATGTCTTTTACAAAATGAAGTAATTTGTAAATTTGAGAGCAACTCGAGCCTCACTGAAGAGTTGCTGCGCTCTGGTGGGTTGTGGCTGAATCTCATGCTCCTTCTCGCTACAAATGTAAATGTGATTCATAAACTATTTTTTCTCGTATAATTGTATCTTTAAAATATAAAGTCAATTTTTCTAACAAGGTGGACGCCAAATGTAACGATTCATTGACGCAATCGAACGGAGTCTATTTAACATTATTGTGTTATAATCCCTGTTTAAACTAACACCTCAACAGATGAACAAAATTCTCTCAGTTGTAAAAAAAAAAGTTTGCCAAGAACAAAATTTTTCTTTCAACTTTTCATTCCGGTTACTTTTTTTTCTGGACCTTTAGGAGCGAGGAAGCAAAAATAAAATTATCAATTATGTATGTAAAAAAATATAATTGCTTCTATCTATCGACATCCCCAGATCTATTTCCAAATTTCTTGTTTGTTATTTGGGTGTACATAATAAAATCAATTATTCACTTCATAGTCGGGTGACAGGGAGGCAGGATCATCGGTCGCTGTAGGGCTTGTTTGGGACACTAACCGCATCCATAAGTTAAAGCTCCCTCGAGTGCATTAATCCTAACAAGGAACAGATGCACTGACGCATCTAATTTCTGCTTCAGCGGTAAACTTTTCGACTCATTTCCATAGTTAGTTCCTTCCCCAATACTAAAGGTAGATAAGCTGGGTAATATAAGAAAATAAAAAAAAAAATGAAATATATACTCAGATTAAAAAAATTTCACTTGCACGTTTTAGATATCAAAGAACAAATGTGATCCCGTGTCTGTCCGTAAAATTTTAATTAAAAAATAGGCTATATATATATAAAAGCGAATGGTCGAATCTTTGTTGTTTTGTTTTTTTTTTAAAATGTTTCCTATCGCCATGGGAAGGTTTAAAGATAATAAAATCCCCGGATTTTTAGGTGCAAAAAATATATGAACTAAATTGAGGATTTTTGGATTGTATCTCAGAAAGTATACATTTTTTTTCACAGTTATTGTATATCAAACAATTTTTTTTTTTCCGAGGTTCCATTAAGCTTTATAATAATTTAAAAAATTATAAAAACCTAATGTAGCTTAGGGTAAAGTAGGTCAATAATTTTTTTTTTTTAGAAAATAACATTTTATATTCGTGTTTAATGTTGTCACAAGCTACCAAATACCATTTTCAAAGAAATTAAAAATTAGATATTTTTTTTTAACTTGATTTATCCGGAGGATTTTTTTTTTCTTCCGATGACTATTGTTTATACAATCGTTCATAACTCCTCTCCATTTTATCTGATTCCTACGTTAACAGAACTGTTTTAAAAGCTGGATGTCTATTCTTTCAGCCTACATTAACAAAATGTAACGCCCTCATAGGTACATTGAGGGTTTTTATTTGAAACCATTTAAAGTTTAGGTAGTATATACATGAAAATACCTTAGATAGTACCTTAGATAATAAAATTGCCTTACATAATAAGAAAAAATCACCTAAATCTGACCCGTATTAACGATGATACAGCGAAGTTAGTTCGATATATCACCAATTTGGGTGCCCTTTTAATTCAAAATGTTCCCTTTCACTATGGGAAGGTTTAAAGGTAATGAAATCCCCAGATTCTCCAAAAACTTTGAACAAAATAAAGCGTAAGGCTCAGGTAAAGAAGGTTAATATATATTTTTTTTTTTTTAGATAAAAACATTTCATATTTGTTTTTATTTCGTCTAAAAGTACCAAATACCATTTTTAAAAGAAATTAAAAATTAGAAATTTTTCACCTCGATTAATTCGGAGGATTTTTTTTTTTAGTAAAAAAACTTATTTAGGGCGAAAAATTTGGGCTAATAAATTTTATTTTTCGATTTCTTTTAAAATTCGTATTTAATGGTTTCTCGAGGTGCTAAAAACGAATAACAACTTTTTTTCACTCCTAAAAAATCTTTTACCACACTTTCATTGGTCAATTGGTCTAATTTTTCTCAATATAGTACTCTTCATTGAGGCACAGTAAGGGTTCTTATTCAAAAACTATTCATATTTCATGTACTCTATCTATGCCAATGTTAGAGACAATAAAATTACCTTGAAGAATAACAAAAAATCATTTAAATCGGACCAGAATTAGTGATAATACAACAAAATTAGTTGTTATCAAATACGTTAGCATAGTTACCGTCTTATCACATCATCTATATATAGAAAAGGGAATGATCGATTCTTTGTTCACAATAAACTTTTGAATTACTGGACCGATTTACGTACTATCTCTTTCGGAAGAATATGAATATTAAGCTCTATTTTATTAATAACAAATTATAAATACATTCAGTTGGTGGTTATTATAACGGTTAGTCGGTCGGTCGGATTTTTTATTAAAAATTATATTTGATTATTATGATTAATAAAATAATAAATTGTGCAATAATTTATAACAAACTCTCAATTGTGTTCATTAAGTCTATATTCATCCCTTAATATAGCAATAGCGAACCATTGTCGGTTCTGCTAGTATTATGTAAATAAAAATAACAACCATAAGACGTACAGTCATATAAACTATATTTGTACCTCTTTTGAAATCGATTTAGTTCTATACTTTATTTAATTTACAATCGATCAATATTATTTTTTATCTAGTTACATTCCAGTCAGTAACTTCCATTTCAGTAGTGTGCTATTCTGAAAGTGACACCTAAATTATCTGATGACGTCAGGATTTTTTCCAAAAATATGTGTTGTTACTACTAGTCGAACCATGGAAGCATAACGATATTGAGTTCAAAACCAAGAATAGCAAGCGTATCAGGAACAAAGGTGTAGATATACCTGATTTAGTCCGTTTTTAAGTGGACTTCCATGTAACTGGAGAGCTCTTTAGTGTGGCCCAACATCCATTGCTCCAGTTCCCCGCTCTCTAACATACCTCTGTTACAATGGATAAAAGTACCTTAGTATTCACTTATCCCTTTAGTTACTCTGGTGAAACTTTTTTTATATGCTTATATAATTAAAATTTAACGGGACTATTCTGCTGCAATAGTTAACAAACGTTATTCAAATTTGTGTATAATCCCTAATTCAAGTAACTACGCTATAACTCCGAAGCATTATATGCAATATACTTAGATAAAGTCATTATAAAACGGGCAATGTTAAAACGATTAGAAAGCGTTAATAGCGCTCATTTTACGGTGTTATTTTTTATAGTAAAAAGTAATTTATTCCTTTTTAATACGATATTGCTATAGTGAAGATAAACTACTGATACATGTTGATGACATTAACTTTTGCAGGCCAAATTAACTTTCTGAAACATTAATTGCAGGCAGGAACGCAAGTGAAATGTGCTCATGTTACGATTACAGTAGACAGTTGCACCTACTGCAAACGAGAGGTCTTCTTTCCACCTCTCGGTCGCTTGTTGAAGTTGGATGATTCTTTAATCACAATTGTCGAATAAGCAGTGAGCCGATTTAGGAGGATCAGAGAGGATTTGATTTTGACCACAGTTTCTTTATTCGTGGTTGAGGGTCCTAGAAAGTAAAAAATGTATTTTACCGGAGTTATCGAGGGCAGGCCACGGGGGGAGGCCGCGGTCGCTGGAGCCTTGTAATACATCTATCTCGGGAACCATTTGTCGTGCTGGAGTGACGTTGATACACATTTTTTATTCTTATTATTGCCTACAACTTTGATTCAGTACTGCGCTTCACCCTCAATCGTAAAGTGAAAAAATATGCATTTTTTCATTAAAACTAGTTTATATTTCATAAATACAACCTCTGCTTTCATACCCTTAATTGTTTAATAAATTGTGTTACAATATTGAAGTTATTTAAACTATGTTTTTTATTAGGCGTATGAAATTCACTGCTGCTCACCTTCATCCTCTTGAAAAATTCCTGAATTTTAACAAACTTTCAAATGTTGGCTACATCTCCTTCGCATTCCCGGCGCTGAAAAACAACCAGAAGAAACGGGATGGATCGTGAAGAAGGAGCGACCGATATAATTCAGTTCGATAGCAGATTAAACGTTTTTTCTGTAGCCTCGCTCCGAAAAAACCTTTGACAGTATTGAATTGTGAATGAAGGGACTGGAAGGGAGGCGGTGGAAGGGACCAAGGGTGCTGTAATAAAAGGAATCGATTGATGGCTAAATGGAAACTACAGGTGAGCTCGACCACAATTCTCCTCTCTCCTGTTTTATCTGTTCCTTTCTTCACCCTTCGATTCTCCTTTTATCGGGAATTTTCTAAGAAAGGAGCGAATCACCTTCTTGTCGAGTCAGGGCCTATACAATGAATACTCTATTGTAATGTTCTTTTTTAGCAAATTCTGCATTTTTTAATTTATAAAATGAAGATGGTGTGGGTGGTGTCAAAAAATAAAAAAACTCAAGTAGTAATTAAACTATTTATTGCGAGCCAACGCTTCACCCCACTTTGAAGGTCTTAAAAAAATACAAAAAAACTAAAATAATGTAAAAGACAAATATTTTTGTTAAATTAGGAGAATAAAATAACATGGAATATAAGTTAACTAAGGTTAGATATGATTTAAAATATGTGAAAATTTAAATAAAAATGAACAAAGTAAATTAAAGAAAATAAAAATAAGATGTATTGTGAAAAAATAAATAAACAAGAATTACAAAAAGATATTTAACAAAAAATGAAAACGGAAATAATAACAACTAAAAAGTAGATAATGAAGAAATATAAAAGTACATTATACACAAAAGACGGAAATTAAGGGAAATAAGAATAATATAAAGGTCAAGGAGTGGGGGAAGGGACAATGGTGGTTGACAAATGCTCATTTGAAAGCCAAAATATATGAAATAATCTTGTATACATCGGGACCTGTCCAATATTAATTCCCTGGAGGGGCAACGTTGTTAGCTGAAAATACTATTTAAATTATTTCAGTTATTGCTATGATAATAAAATTTTGGGTAACCTCGTATAATAAGAAATAGTGACTATATAATAATAATATAATCTGGTGACTAGGTTGGAAGTCTCGCTGCCGCGGTTAATTCTGCGTCCTAGGGCCACTTCCCTCGTCCAGGTGTGCGATGGACGAAATAGTGAAAACCATGTGATTTACGTCCAGTGTTCGCAAAGGACGGTTGCTGGTCCCTCAAAGGCTGGCCAGCATGTCCTGGACTCTGGCGTGATGGTAGGAGCAGGTATCATGGTAGCTTGCATGGTGCATAGTTTGGGGCGGCATTGCAGTCTTCGGGGTCTTCCGGTGTCCGCGGCAAGAAGGGGCATCAGAAAATGAGACACTCGACCCCGACTTTATACAAATTAAAAAAAAACAAAAACGAAAATATCGGATACTTAAATCCGACAAATGTAAAAGGATTAAAGATATTAGGAAATTTAAGAAATATTAAATATAGGCAGATATCAAAGGTTAATATAAATAATAAGGGGGAGAATCATATTAAAATAAATATATATATGGATAAAATACAAAAATTAAAAGAATGGATACAATAAATATAAAATTGTGAAGATTGAAATATAAATATAAATAGTTCAATTACAGTTTGAATTTTTTTTTTTTACTACACCCGGATCTTTCTTTCACACATTACACACGATGATCTAATGATCTTACATTTTTTACTTTACATTGGAAGTAGATTTTGGGGGCCGGCCTCAGCTCAGTGGTAAGATGCAGTCTTACCAAATTGAGATCTATTGGCGGTGCTGGTTCGAATCTGGCCTGGGGCGTTGACTTTTTTCATTTTGTGGCGGTCCCTCAAAATGAAAAACTTTGATCCCCACCATGGTTAGGCAAAAACAAAACAACAAAAAAACTATATTATTGAATACAAGTGAAATATTTTTTCCGTGATTATTATAACTTGTTATTATGAAGTTAACAATGATATTTTTCACTTTTGCTTTCTTACTACCGAAGATAGGTTTTTAATTGAAGGGTTATGTGGATGAAGGGGATATGTAATTTTTTTTTTTTGAATCTTAAGTTTTTAGTCCAATCCTTGTTCTAGCATTACTATTGTTACCTCTGATCATGTGGGATGGATACTATGTACGATGGTCTCAAATCAATTTTATTCCCGATTTCAATCTGTGCTTCGCTTACTCTTACTCAAATTTATTTTCATTTAGACGTATAATTTCATACTCATTCATATAATAATGGCCACGGAACCTTCTAATTTTAATTAATGTTTGAATTATCACAGATGGGTGGTTCCTTCCCAAGAATTTCAAGTGTATATGAAACATACAACGTATTTACTTATTGTATTATTTTGTACAGTTGTAAATTACATTAAATAAATAAAAAAATAAATAAATTCTTGTATGAAGAAAAAGCTAAAGAATAAAATTTGTTCTCAAAATTTAAGGTAAAGGTAATTACTTAAAAAAATAGTTATACGCCTTAACATTAGATATGGTTAAGAACCTATAATGCCCTCTGTGCTTGGCAGAGCTTTTTCTTTATGCAGTAAAAGAAAAAAAATAACATTAACAAACTAATTAAAACAACAATTGTTTGGTATAAGCAACTATCGTACTTTGAATGAGGTTCGTATTGGGTTGATTATGTGAATGTGGCATTATAATCCTTCATTCACAACCATCCCTAACCCGTGGTGGATGTGAGAGAGAGGTAGTCACTTTAATAATGTTCTTACTACCTGATTAACAACGTCAGATACGTTTGTGAACGAAATGTTCACCACAATTCCTAACCACGGCCTTTATCATTGTAAAGTATGATTTTGTGTCGAAACAATTTAGTGTGATACCCCAATTTGGTCAATCGACAAAGCAAGCAGCAAGAAAATTAAAATAATGTTATATTGCACAAATATGATAACGGATATATGATATTCATTATTTCTTAAAACCAAACATAATTCAAAACTTTCCTAGTGTTCATTGTTAATAAATAAAACTAATAAACGGTAAAAATTAACTGTATACTTTATATCTAATATTGATAAAGATGTCTGAATGTTTAAAGATAAATAGATTATTTGAGGTAGACATAAATAAATAGAATAATGAATGCAAGTGGGAATAAAACTCGTAAAAAATATAATCATAAAAATGATATTGCCGCAGAACAGAAGTGTAAAATCCTCTTTATATTAAATGGCCTGGAATAGGATCTGATATAAGATCCAACGGAGCTAAAACGGTAAATACTACGCTTTTCAATAGTAAAAATCAACTTTCGATCAGGAAAAAGTAATTTTCAAATAATATTATAACTTATTTTTTATTTACGTTAAACAGTAGAATCGTGAAGAAATAATGTTTCTTCGGTTATTTTAATTAAGTACTAATTATTTCAAAGTGTGATCAAAGGAATGTACAACGTAACGCTTGAGAATTAAGAATTGGAATATCGGGAGCATTCGGTAACCAATTATAGTAAATAAGTTTATGGATCATATTATTGTAATTGTTAAGTATTAACTTATTTTCAAGTATGCAGAACCAAAAAATACTTATATACTGCGACGTTTGAACCTTTGATACTAGGTCTCAGCAGGAAAGAAAGTAAAAAAATCAGGTCAAATGAGAATAAACACGGTGAACTAACCAAGTCTTCACGACCAGTTGATATTTTCCATAAGATCCTCTTTTTCTTTAAATTTTGGATTCATAACATATCAAGTTTTCTTCAACTGAACTCTTCAGGACTCCCCCTCGATTCTTATCTTCCAACTGCCTCTTCTTCTTTCGTCAATTCATGTCCGGACTTAATAGTGCTTTATTATAAGCATGCTTTAACAATGCTTCATGCTTCGTTTTTCCGTTATATATAGGTTTGTTCTTTTTTCTTTTTACCTCCATTCTCCAATTTCATCATCGGTTTCGGTATTTGACACGTATCAATTCGTTTTTACCATTCCTCCTAAATCTTTTTTCTTCAATCGTTTTTAAGGTATTTTTTTTCACATCCATCCCTCTTGTTATTCCGTTGTTCTTGACTAGTTCCATCCTTGAAATCTTGGCATATCTCCTTCACCAATCCTTTATTGTCAAAAGCCGTTTTTCACTTTACTTTTTTCTATGGTGTACTACTTTTCAATGTTCCATTCGATCCAAATTTACAATAACGGAACACTTTTTGTTTTTTTACTTTATCCTCACCTGTCGAAATGTATTGAGTTGAAGCTGAAGTTTTGAACTTTTCTAAACAGATACCTCATCTTGCGTCTTGAGTAATTCCGGTTCATCAATAAATCGATAGCATAATTAGGTTCCCCATCAAACCACTTTTACACACTACTTGATAATTTATACTATTATCTTGATTCAAGATACGTGTGTACATTCAGTATTGATCTAATTTCGTTTCTATAGACCATTTTATAAATTTTAATATTGATTAATCTTAAAATTTATGTCTTTCTACAATAATGCATCTTATTTTGTTGGGATTTGATAATATTAATAAATAGGACTTCGACAACTCTCTTAAGCATCGGCTCTTACTTTGTCTTCTGATTTTAATTGAGCTTTATACGCTATATCAAATAAAAACGCGTAATAAATCATTAATTATGGCATTGAGATATTAATTAGGGATGGCAGAGATAGAAATCAGATGAGAACATAAGATCTCCCTAAGCAAGTGTGCCCGCCTACACGCAATTCGGTCATTTGGAAATTTTATACGGTTGTCATTTCAATTACCACCAGGGAAATGTGAATTAATTTGGTAGTATTCCATTCGGCTCTAAAGGTCTACCCTTTCACAATGCACCTACCTACCGCAGTGGACCAATTCATTGTTGCATGCTTACTGCATTGTTCTGAGTTTCTTTTAATTTGATTTGTTTTACGGTTGATGCATCAATAGTTAGCACTACTCTAATAGTAGCTATGTGAGATTTAAATTATAAAAAAACTAACGCCTGTTGAACAGATTCGATACTTAGGACTCCATCTTGACAAGAGACTTACTTCGAATCCACGCACAAGACTGAAACGACAAGAAACTGCTCGTAGATTCCGATTGCTATAACACTTTCTTCACAAACGCTCTAAACTTCCCATTCACTACAAAAAATTAGTATACACTACAATAATCAGACCAATTTGGACATATGGAATTGAGCTCTGGGGCACCACCAAACCATTAAATTCTTCCCGGATCCAATCGTTACAATCCAAAATCCTACGTAAAATTCTTGATGCTCCTTATTACGTCACAAATAAACTCATTCATAAAGACCTTAACATCCCATTCGTTGCACATTTGACCCAAAACAGATATGCGTCTTTTTATTCCAAACTCCTTAACCATCCTAACTCATTAATTCTTAATCTTTCATCCTTAACAATCCCTGATAATCCTCCGAGGCGTCTGAAAAGAAGATGGCCACGGGACCTTCTAGTTTAAATTAATGTTTGAAGTAACACTAATGGGTGGTTCCTTCCCAAGATTTTCAAGTGTATATGAAACATACAACATATTTACCTATTGTGTTATTTTGTACAGTTGTAAATTACAATAAATAAATAATTAAAAAAAAATTATAAAAAATAAGAAACAACGTGATCAAAGTGAACCTTTAATGGCATATTCAAACTCTTTACAATTTGCTGTCAAAGGTTCGAGATTCTGTCTTAGTTTCTTTCTGAAAGATCTCGGAGATCAAGGCTGTCTTTGATAAGTTAATTTAGCCATTAAAAAAAAAATTATCCACGCGGACGAGATCTTGATGAGATAAAAAATAAATAAGTTTTGGTTTTAACCTTTTTTGATCATTTTTCTGGAACGTTCTTATACCTTGTTTTATTATTATTATTTTTTTCATCCTTTAAATACTATTTACTAGATGTAGGGACTATTTCTTTGCCTTTTAATGTTTTAATTTCTTCATATGACTAAGACGACTATTTTAAGGTCATGAAAAATGTCATTTTTCCAGTAGAAGCCACATCCCGTTAAGACAAAAATAGGTATTTGATATTTTGTCTAATTGTGGCAAAAATCAGATTTAATAAGTCAGTAAAGCAATTTTTATAAATTAAAACTGTTTAAAATTTATAATATGGGTTAAACGTATTATTGAAATGGTTAAAATCAAGATGATAATTTCGGAAAATGAATACCCATAAATCTACTAGACAATAAAAAAAACTTTAGTATTTTAGAAACATTTGTATAAACATTAACAATTATTAGTCAACTTTATTTCATCATAAATTAAACTTTATCATACACGTCTCGTTTATTCATTTAAAAAAAAATCATAGCGATTTATTTTTAATTAAATTTAAAATAAATTAACTTTAGAAATAGTTTGCCGTTCTAAAAACAGTGAAAAGAAAACTATGCTAAAAAAAAAAACTCATCGTAATTCTAAAAAAGTTAAAAAAACTTTGTGAAAGTACCTACTACTGGTGCATGTACCTACCCTAACTGTTTTAATCAAATATGAACAGCACCAGGGTTGGTTTTGTTTATTTATGGTTTAAATTTATTTTATTTTCCTTTCTAATTGGTTTCTTGAACAAATATTTTTTACACAACTCAAATAAACTGTCATAAGAGAATTAAATATTCCATTAAATTTAAAAAGAATTCATGATGTCCATGTTCTTTCTAGAAAGTAACATTTAATTGCATTGTTATTCCTTTGTACACGGTCTTCTTCTTTTTAAACGAAATAAAGAGATAAAATAAAAAGGGGAAATGTCTAATAAAAAAAAAAAATGGCGCCTAGAATTACTAAATAATCAATACTTGAATCCCTGACCCTTTATGGATTGTAGCCGTACAGATTTTCTTTTTTATTTTATAAGAATTATTTGAGTGCAACAATCTTGTTTCTTAATAAGTATGCATTTATCATTATGAAGTGTGTTAGTTTTGCGATGTAATTAGCTTAGTGTCAACATTTTGTTACGGGACTGATAGAAATAAAGCCTCTTAATATTCTATTAGTCCAATGAATGTTTTTACTGAATTCTTTCACACTAATAACGGTAACCATGGACATTTTATTACTCATATTTCATTATCATTCATATTATGCGGCTGAAGAAAGCTGAAAAGCGTTAGGCATCAACTACAAGTTTGGAGTTCAACTCAACGATGACAGGAATAAAAAATAATTCTGATTAAATTGCAACATATTCGCATAACTTTAATAGTGGTAGGCAGTTCATGTCGTTAAACCATGGAAAAAACGAAAAGTTGATGTTACTATATGCACTTAGTTTTTTGTACAACTATTTTTTTTCGTTTTAAAACATGGTGATTATATGACATTTTCCTTGATTTAAGTGAATTTCAATTTGATTATCGGAAACACATCCGACGACATTAGTACGGATAATCGACGCTCTAAGGTATACAGTATTTTTGAAGACTATTAATATAGTCTTTTCCTGAGAGCCTTTCCATTTCTTTTCCAGATCTAAGTTTTTTTTTAAAATTTTATTTATTGAGATTTACAACTTTACATAAATACATCAAGTAAATATGAGGAAATCATAATGGTATGGTACAAGCATTTAGAGAAACTACCCAATGGTAGCACTCTAAACAAATTTTTACAATATAAGGTCTAGAGGCCATCTTCTTTTCAGATGCCTCGGAGGATTGTCCGGAATAAAAGAGGAAGCAAGATTAGAAACTAATGGGTTTGAGAGGTTAGGGAGTTTGTAATGGAGGGATTGATATCTGGTTCGGGCTAGATCGGTTACAAATGGAACATTAAGGTCTTTGTGGATGATTTTATTTGTGACAAAGTAGGAAGAATTGAGGATTTTACGAAGGATTTTGGATTGTAAGGATTTGATACAAGAGGAATTCGAAGGTTTAGTGGATCCTCAGAGCTTAACGCCGTATGTCCAGATAGGCCTTATAATTGTCATGTAAATCAGTCTTTTGTAATGAATTGGAAGTTTGGACCGTTTGTCTAGTAAGTGCTGTAATAGTGGAAATCGACGTGCAGTTTCCTGTCTATTCAGTTTTGTATGAGGATTCCAGGTTAGTCGTTTGTCCAGATGTAGTCCAAGGTAGCGGGTCTGTTCAACAGGGGTAAGGGCAACATTATTGAAGTATACTGTAGGGCAGTCAGTAAGTTTACGACGTAGTGCAAAGGTAATTCGATGGGATTTGTTGGAATTTATTTTAATCCTCCAATTACGACACCACAGATCTAAGTTATACGTAAGATATATTAATTGAATAATCCTATCTTACTCCTGTAGAATTTCAGTTCCTTCCAAATAAAGATTGCCCTATAGTGGTCATAAGGAAGCTGAAAAAGTTTGATTTGATATAATATGGCTTGTTGTAAATAAAATGTTTAGACAGACTTTGTTGTATTTGCAAGTTAAAATGTTTTGAAAAGGATTATGTACTCGGTCGAGTTGGGGGAGTTGGGAGTTAGTCTCTATTGCGTGAGAGAGTAGA
Organism: Halyomorpha halys; assembly: GCF_000696795.3. Taxonomy (NCBI): domain Eukaryota; kingdom Metazoa; phylum Arthropoda; class Insecta; order Hemiptera; family Pentatomidae; genus Halyomorpha; species Halyomorpha halys. The sequence continues at coordinate 1,309,471 of NW_027105190.1, read as the reverse complement.
ACCAATTAAATTAAATATGGAAATTTGCAATTAGTTAGATTGGTACAAGTCATGCTCTTGATCAATTAGTTACTGATAAAGCTAAATAAACTGTTATTATTTTTACCAAGAACGATTATCTTAATACATGGGTAAGAGAATATATTTCCATACAGTGAAATGTGAAATTACTCCATATTGTGTTGAACTCTTTCTGGAATCTAGAATAAATTATTGCATTGACATTAAATGGTAAATTTTAAAACAATTATTCCGGAATCATACCTACCAGAGATACTTTAGTTCTACCACACACGCCTTTTTAGAACAGGTTCCATCATGAACAAATATACAAGGAATATGTAATGTAAATAAATATATCTGAGATATATTCATAAAATCCATTTTTATCCTCAAGCAGTTCCATAGATTCCGCCAATTCATACCTTTAACCCGTCAGTTACTTATCTCCTCTCTTATTTTTCCCCATTTTGAATACGTTTGTTTGGTATATGCGGGACTAGCTGATAATCTTGAAACGCCTTTTGCATTTCTTTATAAAAGTTTTCTTTGTATTCCAAGATACAGGTATATGTCTGGCTATTATACCGACTCTCTTCTTCTTTTCGACGTTAATACTTTCTTGATTCTCTCAACTTTGCGTTCCACCATTTGATGCTTGAACATCAAGACCCTTCCATTCTATATTTATGCTCCATCACATAGAACTTCTTCCTTTGACAAATTCCTTCTCCTTTTGGAATTCCTTGCCAATTTCTATCCGTATTGCCTCTTTTCCAACTTCAGAAATAAACTATTTCTTGACCTCCTTAAATCCCAATCTTCTAATTAAACGTAATTTTTTTAAATATAAATAAAACTTACGAATATACTTTAAAGAGAATAAAATCACTAAAAAAAGAAGAACGTTTGGGTAGAGTAACGACACCAATTCAAGACTTACCGATCACCAACTTACTTTATCATGAGTTTGATCCGGTATATGTAGTCCTGTGCTAGTTAATACACTCCTAGATGGATCAACCTAATAGTAACAAAGTTTTCTGTTATTATTTACAGCTAATTCCCTTTCTCTAGTTCCTTCCTTTGGGGGAACTCCGATAGTGAAAATAAATGTTACACTTGTCTTAAAAATAACAGTAGTTCCTTGTAAGCAATGGCTGAAAGATTCATCTGCTTAATCTAATGTTATCATAGCAAAAACAAGACGAAAGAAAAACTAAAATAAACTTACTAACACAAAACAAATGACTTATACTCATAGATTGCGATGCTCCAACTTATACATTCCTTGAATGAAAAAAATTACATGAATTAAACATAGTTCTTCATAGCTGTCAATTATATGTGTAAAAGAGAAAAAATCATAACTTTCTTTATTAGTGTTCGAAATATAACAATATATATTTAATTTTTCATATTTACCACCAATATAAGAGGGAAGTAAATACCTATTTTGTTTAATTATTATAATAGTAAATTAAATGTTATTTAACCTTAATATTTACACCCAGTAAATATAGTTCAAGTTATAGTATTGCGGCGTATATGATGGGCGTGTAAGGCTGTAGGGTTAGTAACGAGCGAATCCCAAAAATTTTAATAAACACTGAACCAACGTGTAAACCGACCGAAACGTAGATATGAGAGGATTGCGTTAAAACTGATTTAGTAGAATTGGATTTGGAGGGGCATCTCTGGCATTAGAGAGCGATTTGTATTGGCATTGAACTTTCAGGTTATGCCTTCATTATTATTATGATTGTTATTTTATTTTTTTCGGCCGACTCCCATTGGAGTCCTATATTGCCTAACTATAGTTGGAGGTCAAATTTCTTCATTTTGTGGGCCCGCCACTCAATGAAAAAAGTTGACTTCCCAGGCCGGATATGAACTGGCACCACCAATAGACATCAAAATTGGTTAGACTGTGTCTTAACCACTGAGCTATGGGCGGCCCATTTTTGTTATTATTAACCCTAATATTTAACATCTAAATTTAGATATATACAATATATTAACCTTACCAATACACTTTGTAATGGTTAATAGGTTCCTTAAACATTTATTGTCCAATTTATATCAAATGCATGGCTTATATTGACTATAAAACCTCAAAACTGTCATGAAACATCATAAGTTAATGAAACCAACTGTCACTACATAATATCAACGTAAAGCCCACCTTTCACAACCAATATATTGTAATATAAACTATACCAATATTATAATACATACGACAATAATAAGTACTTACAAATATAACACACAAGTCCGTATTATTGCAAGAATATACCCATGAAATAGTCAATATATTTTGATATTGACCGTATACAAGGTCCTAAAATGAAAATGTGAATAGATACTAATGCATTTGATTCTTACGAAGGCCACAGGCGTCCTTGTCATTTAAGGAGGTAATGGCATAAAATAAAATATGGTTTTCACTTATTTGAGCTCAAATTGCTTCAAAACTCTCATGGGATAAACTGAGTATCTTAGTCATCAATTATAAAAATCGATTGTGTAGTCCGAGCAATTGCCGCCCATAAAACGAGCAGGTTATGTGGCTTCACCATAATCAGGTAATAAAATACAGTGGCTAGCGCCTTCGCTCATCCTCCTTTGACGTTCAATACCAGTGAGGTGGTATCAATTTTTTAGCAATAATACCAGAAGACAATTATGATAGGGTCCATTACACCCATATTAAAATAATTACGAAGATTGGACTGAATCTCTGTTAATGGAATCATTGTCGATAATAATTTAAGGGTCTTTTCACTTAACTTGCAGATCACTTCCCTTTCTTTGCAAATGTTACTGAAGGAAATAAGGGCACGTGAAGGAAAATTGGACGAATATCTGCATCTGCATAAGGACAAGGGCCTCCTCAGGTTAAAACACTCAGTAGATTGAACGGCTGCTGAGTGGGAGTATACTTAAACGAATTAAACGGAGCCTCTACCAGGTGGAGTTTCTCTCACTAAAAACATCTGGGCTTTCTGCAAAAATTGGACCATAATAGTATAAATCGTTAATTAAATTGTAATCATTATTTTAGCCTTGAATGTGAAGAAAACATCCATTATTTAAGTTCAAGTTATTTCCTGCAACGTATTTAAGAATCATCTTTTATATAATTTCAAAAGATGAAACAAAAAAATCAAAATAAAAATTTTTTTTTTCTTTATTATTCTCTTAAAGTCATGAATTATTTTGTCTTAGTCTTTCAATAAAATATCAACAATTATTGAGTATAAAGAGTGAATCCCTGGTGCAAGGCGCTTTGAAGTTGGATTATAATAATGTAAAATCGGTAATAATATAATCAATCAACTCCTCGACTGTCCAAGAGTTAACTGGTAGAACTTCCTGGTTGTGGAGCATTCTTGGGACCTTAACACTACAAAAACACAACCAAATGATTCAAAAATTACCAAAACTGTTTTATTGTCTTTTATAACGTATAAATTTACATTTTTATATTGACAATTAAAGCTTGTATAAAAGTTCGGAAAATAATACATGTTTATTTACCTATTGCGGCCTATAAATATTTTAATTGGAATTAAGAATTAATTTCAACAACTGAGATAAATCGGTGGTGCTGAAAGTTTCAAAAATCTTTAATATCTGGGAATCTCCATTGAACACAAAAAATGTAAACTGGGGAAAAAAATCAAAATGTAGATCACTGATTAAATGTATTGATTGGAGAAGTTTGTCGGGGTGCGGTCAGCAAAGAACGACATAAATAAACAAAACCATATTTATTTATTTTATGCCGATGTTTCGACCTGAGTTTTAGTTCTTCTTCAGGGCTATAGAACAAAAGAGATAAAAACAACATTTAGAGAAACATAAAATTAAAAAGAAATATTATACAAACAAATTTGGAATTATACAAAATAATTCACTTATTTGTTATATTGTATAATTTGTTTTTATACTATTTCTTTTCAATTTCATGTTTCTCTAAATGTTGTTGTTATCTCTTTTTTTCTATAGCCCTGATGAAGAACTGAAACTCAGGTCGAAACAGCGGCATAAAATAAATAAATATGGTTTTGTTTATTTATGTTGTTCTTTGCTGACCGCACCCCCCGACAAACTTCTCCAATCATTAATCTACAGTCAACTGTCTATACCTCATTAAATGTATTGATTGTTTGAGAGTGGTTTATTTTATTATTAACACAAACTTTAATGATCATGCCATTTCAAGGAGACAACCTATAAAATTTGGTTTCATATTATTATTATATTATTTCCACACACAATACTAATCTTTTGAATATAATATCACCTCAATAATATTTATTGAATAGTTCACATAATTCGACGTTGTACTGCCATCTAAATTCTTCGGCCTAATTATTGTACACAATAATTATTTTTCTAATTCATTGTGGTTTTGTGCCATTAAGTAAACGGTTACATTTCGCTTTGTAAATAGTTAAAAGAATTTATCCTCAATAAGTTTTCGCCTTGGTCTAGAAGAAATGTAAGCTAATAGGGCCTGAATTGTAGCAATCCAAGTAGCATTTTTGATTGTGTAGTAATGTAAATTTCTACCTTGGCTATTGGGTATCCCCAAATTCCAAATTACCTACTAAACCGAAAATGAAGCGCTTATAACGATATCCTTGCTGTTCAACATATACTTCTAAAACAAAGCGTCAACAAGCCTTTTTGATATCTCTTATTTTTTACGACTGCCCTATTTTATGAGAAACTTTTTACAATGTTGATTTTTTTTATAATTAAGACAAACTTCATTGATGTTATGTTTTTAATATTTTCAATATACCTTGATCATCGATGTCATAATTCATTGTATTGTCTTTTTTGCAGGCTAATTGCCAATGTCATCTTTAAAAATAAATAATTATTAAAATAATATCATAACAGTTCCAAACAATCTTTTTAAAATGATTATTCACTAACAAACTATTTCAAATTTCAATACAAAAACTTGTTTTCCTTAACTTCATTAACAATATTAGTAATAAAACCTACCTTTAACGGGTTAAGACTCTGTTATCACTTTATTACAAAGCTTAATTTATTAACAATTTAATTAAATTTCTTTTTTAATATGTTCCTTATTATTTGACATTATTTAAACACACTAATACTGTATTTTTATTATACACATCCTTTTTCACACATACACCCCCATTTATCCCAATTGTTGACCGGACATGGATGCTTTAGAGCCTACCAGTACTGCTTCAAACTGGACAACTCCGCAGAATGCCCTGGATGTCAGACTGTCAAGAAAACCGCGAAGCACATGTTTTTCACTTGCATTCGCTTTGCGTCAGAAAGAAGTGAACTGGAGAGAGTGTGTGGAGGACGCATCACACCAGAAAACGTAATGATCTATATGCTACTCTCAGACCAGCACTGGAACGCAGTGAAGAGATTCACCACAGTCGTCCTCAAGATGTTGAGAGAGGAAGAGAGGGCTAGAAGATTTGACTAGCATGGAAACTTGAAAACCATGCGAAGAAAGTGAGGCGGCACTCAGGCATTTTCCTCCATGAAGTAATGCCTAGCGGTGGTCCCGTGGAGAGGAATGAACAGGTGTAGGGCGTGTTTTTTGAAGATTTCCACCGACCCTCGTACGAAAAAAAAAAAAACATTTATCCCAATTTATCTATATTTGTATTATATATTTGAATAATTAAGTGAATAATCCTTTTGGCAATTAGTTCACATGAGCAATTAGCCTGCAAAAAAGACGATTTAATGAATTATGACATTAATGATTAAGGTATATTGAAAATACTAGTAATATTAAAAACATTAGATCATTGAAGTTTGTGTTAATAATAAAAAAAAATCAACATTGTAAAAAGTTTCTCGTAAAATATGGCAGCCGTAAAAAATAAGAGATATCAAAAAGGCTTGATGGCGCTTCGCGCCTCGGTTTATAAGTATTTGTTGCACAGCAAGGATATCATTATAAGCGCTTCATTTTCGGTTTAGTAGGTAATTTGGAATTTGGTGGAATATCTGGTGATATCCAATTGCCAAGGTAGAAATTTCCATTTCTACATAATCAAAAATGCTACTTGGATTGCTACAATTCAGGCTTTATTAGCTTACATTTCTTCCAGATCAAGGCGAAAACTTTTGGAGGATAAATTCTTTTAACTATTTACAAAGCGAAATGTAACCCCTTACTTAATGGCACAACACCATAATGTATTAGAAAAAGAATTATTGTATAATACTTAGGCCGAAGAATTTAGATGGCAGCACAACGTTGAATTATGCGAAATATTCTATAAGTATTATAGAGGTGATAATTATATTCAAAAACATTATTATTGTGAGAGGAAATAATATAATAATAATATGAAACCAAATTTAATAGGTTGTCCCCTTGAAAATGCCATTATCATTGAATTTTGAGTTAATAATAAAATAAACCACTCTCAATCAATACATTAAATCAGTAATCTAAATTTTGATTGATTGAATTTTTTGTGTTCAACAGAGATTGCCAGATATTAAAGATTTTTGAAACTTCTTTCAATTATTTTCGTTAGTTCCATCCCTTATTTATATTTAAAATTATTTAATAAATATATATTATCAAATCAAAGTTTTTTATCTTTTAAATATCATTTGTGATTAAAGTCCTTAGAAAAAATTTATGATACCCATATTAAAATAATTATGAAGATTGGACTGAATCTCTGTTAATGGAATCATTGTCGATAATAATTTAAGGGTCTTTTCACTTAACTTGCAGATCACTTCCCTTTCTTTGCAAATGTTACTGAAGGAAATAAGGGCACGTGAAGGAAAATTGGACGAATATCTGCATCTGCATAAGGACAAGGGCCTCCTCAGGTTAAAACACTCAGTAGATTGAACGGCTGCTGAGTGGGAGTATACTTAAACGAATTAAACGGAGCCTCTACCAGGTGGAGTTTCTCTCACTAAAAACATCTGGGCTTTCTGCAAAAATTGGACCATAATAGTATAAATCGTTAATTAAATTGTAATCATTATTTTAGCCTTGAATGTAAAGAAAACATTCATTGTTTAAGTTCAAGTTATTTCCTGCAACGTATTTAAGAATCATCTTTTATATAATTTCAAAAGATGAAACAAAAAAATCAAAATAAAAATTTTTTTTTTCTTTATTATTCTCTTAAAGTCATGAATTATTTTGTCTTAGTCTTTCAATAAAATATCAACAATTATTGAGTATAAAGAGTGAATCCCTGGTGCAAGGCGCTTTGAAGTTGGATTATAATAATGTAAAATCGGTAATAATATAATCAATCAACTCCTCGACTGTCCAAGAGTTAACTGGTAGAACTTCCTGGTTGTGGAGCATTCTTGGGACCTTAACACTACAAAAACACAACCAAATGATTCAAAAATTACCAAAACTGTTTTATTGTCTTTTATAACGTATAAATTTACATTTTTATATTGACAATTAAAGCTTGTATAAAAGTTCGGAAAATAATACATGTTTATTTACCTATTGCGGCCTATAAATATTTTAATTGGAATTAAGAATTAATTTCAACAACTGAGATAAATCGGTGGTGCTGAAAGTTTCAAAAATCTTTAATATCTGGGAATCTCCATTGAACACAAAAAATGTAAACTGGGGAAAAAAATCAAAATGTAGATCACTGATTAAATGTATTGATTGGAGAAGTTTGTCGGGGTGCGGTCAGCAAAGAACGACATAAATAAACAAAACCATATTTATTTATTTTATGCCGATGTTTCGACCTGAGTTTTAGTTCTTCTTCAGGGCTATAGAACAAAAGAGATAAAAACAACATTTAGAGAAACATAAAATTAAAAAGAAATATTATACAAACAAATTTGGAATTATACAAAATAATTCACTTATTTGTTATATTGTATAATTTGTTTTTATACTATTTCTTTTCAATTTCATGTTTCTCTAAATGTTGTTGTTATCTCTTTTTTTCTATAGCCCTGATGAAGAACTGAAACTCAGGTCGAAACAGCGGCATA